>NC_141212.1:7360000-7577500 GCF_054491065.1 Syngnathus leptorhynchus | reverse complement strand
AATGTCCAGAGAGGGGCGCTGTGGAGCTGAATTGAAGCGACCTGCTGTCCAGAATTCAGCAGTCTGCATCCCCCATAATTTGAGCAGATAATTCAACAACTGCGCTCGTATTGGAATCCAAAATCCATGCATGAGCATCTATATATTTAATAATTTCATTTATTATATTTATTCATTCCTCATTTCCGCGTGGGTTTTCTCCGGGTGCTCCGGTTTCCTCCCACATCCCAAAAACATGCTTGGTAGGCCGATTGAGCACTCCAAATTGCCCCTGGGTGTGGGTGTGAGTGCGGATGGTTGTTCGTCTCTGTGTGCCCTGCGATTGGCTGGCAACCAGTTTAGGGTGTCCCTGCCTGCTGCCCGATGACGGCTGGGATAGGCTCCAGCACGCCCGCGACCCCCGTGGGGACAAGCGGTACAGATAATCAACGGATGGATGTATTATAATTATGATGTCTATTTGTGGCCTTCAATTGGCTGGCGAGTGGTTATAAGCAATTCCAAAAATGACGGGAGAGTAGACAAAAAGAATCGATGTGGAAAAAATACAATTCATCGATATCAAGTCATTCATCATCTGAGTGCATTTAATTTTTCAATATTTGTGTTTTACAACAAGCGGTTTAAATGGGAATTTTTTTATTCACACTCATTCAGAAAATAGTTTCATCTTTAGCTTGTGCTAGCGTATCTAATGTTTTGACCCACTCGTTACCAGAGGCACATGCTGTATAATGATCACACTGGACACCGACTTGTTGCTTCTGGCTCTGTTTACTTCTGAAGTAGTGTTGGCTCGTTCAAAAATAACGAATCTTTTCAGTGAACGAGAACGAATCACTTCCTAAAGGGATTTGTTCTTTTTTCCCGTTCATATAAATTCAACCAGTAGGTGTCGGTAATGCCCATTGAAGCTGGTGCCACCTCGCCGTAAAACAAAACGAAGAAGAAAATAACGTAACTTCCCGTTCACGAACGAGTCATGAATTACATTTCCCGTTCACCAACGAACAAATCTGTGAGTGAATCACTCAGTGAGTGAATCACTCAGTGAGTGAATCACTCAGTGAGTGAATCACTCAGTGAGTGAATCACTCACTGAGTGAATCACTCACTGAGTGAATCACTCACTGAGTGAATCACTCACTGAGTGAATCACTCACTGAGTGAATCACTCACTGAGTGAATCACTCACTGAGTGAATCACTCACTGAGTGAATCACTCACTGAGTGAATCACTCACTGAGTGAATCACTCACTGAGTGAATCACTCACTATGTGTCTTCTCTGCATCCATTGCAGCCTGGTCATCCTGGAAGAGGGACCCTCCCATCTGTGGTCTCTTCTCAAGGTTTCTCACTTCCCCTAGTCGGAGATTTGAGTTTTTCCTTGCCCTCATGGGAGTTTAAGACCAGGGGATGGCTGAGAATATTGTCATTGTATTGTCCTTTGTCATTTTCACATGTCCTGAGTGTTGTTAGTCACCTAAATGTTGAACAGAGACTGTGATGTAACGAAGTCAAATTCCTTGTTTGGCATGCTCAAACATGGCGAATAAATTCTTCTTGAATCTTGAAGTCCACCATAGAACTAAGGGTTGAAGGGTGTGTTGGCACCGTGGTGTGTGTTCTTTCTATCCTTGTTTAACGAGTATGTTCAGTCGGGTTTTTTTTGGGACATCTGCATCTCCTTTCTTTTGGCACCACAGTACCATTTATTCTGGGAGTCGCTGATGGTATAGAGGTGCACTTGCTTATCATGTGTGCCAACATGAGTTTGATTCCCACATGTGACGGTGTGAATGTTTGTGAGAGTGACGGTGTGAATGTGTGTGTAAATGGAAAAAAAAATATGCTGGTCGTATATATTTTATGCTGGTCGTATCTATTTTGTTGAATTTATCCGCCACACCTTATAAGCCGGCACCTCATCCACTCGGTGTTCAGATCGACTTCCAAACACTTTTGAATACGTTACGCTATATGAATGGCTGTAAAGACTGTTGTCTGTGGTTGGTCTGTTTTGCGAAAATGGGAATGTAGTTCAAACGTGGACGATTTTTACAAAGACGACTTCTGAAACAATGTGCAGTCGGTGATTTGATTTGTTGCTTTTGACATTTGATTTTTATTTTCTAGAATTGTTTGGATAAGTTTTTGTCGAAAAAATCGTGACGTCAAACACTGCTGCATGAAAATATTGTCTTGACAAAAATCCGGTCCGTGGTGCTAAAAAGGTTGGTGATCGCAAACTAGAGGAAAGATAAAGATGCTCCTCGCTTGTGCATACAGAATTTAAAAATATTCACTCGAAACGCATTGCATTGCAGATAGTTACCGGAAGAGTTGTGAAGCCGGATGCGTAGGACAATGGTCTTCAGGCGTCCCGTTGTCGCAGTCTTTTGGTCAATTTGTGAAATGACGTCGGTGACAACTGAAAATCCTAAATTGACGGTCCGGGTTTTCCATGTGTCTCGTGCTACGATATTCAATTTTTGTCGTCAAAATAAACATTGAAAATCAAACTGGTTGACTGTTTTACACGAATCCAGACAACAAAACGACAAAATGAAGCAGTATTCTAGCTTGTGTGGATCTGTTTTGAAGTGAAAATTAAATGAGCAGTCTGCTTTCAAAAGAAATATCTAATGACCAAGAGAGACACGGACCATGAGCATTGCGCATTGCACTGATTTCTGACAAAGCGTTTTCATTGGATGTCATCGAATGCGCAGGTGTCCAAAAATGCCGCACAAAGAACGCTTTCTTTCTTGAGCCTGTGAAACATACGTTCAACCTGTGGTTTCTTTCTACAAACACAAAACATTCTTGTAGGAGTGGTTATGTCATGCAATCACAATTCTGCTCACGAGTACAAGAGCAACAAGTGACAAATGCTCGAAACCAAAAAATGTACAATTTACTTTACGTTACTTACCATGAAAGTGTCATCACAAACAACACTTTAGTGTGTAATCATATATATTTATTGGCAATATGTCTCAAACACAGAGATATTTCTGCGACCATCAAGGTGAAAACAAATTGGCCTCCTCATCAAGATGAAACCAAAGTGGCTGACGAAACTACAGCACTCAGATCAACCTCAAGGAGGACACGCAAAAACAGCATTCTGCTTTTTAAAAGTGACATTCATCATGATGCTTCTACCAGCATGGACATTAAGGCACAAGCACAAGTTTTAAGTGGTGACGCTGATCTAAAGACAAAGATAAGGCTCATCCTCGATCTCTGGACATTAAGGCACAAGCACAAGTATTAAGTGGCGCCGCTGATCTAAAGACAAACATAAGGCTCATCCTCGATCTGAGACTAAAAGCAGGGAAGACATTGACATTATTTTGGTCACTATATAAAGTTTAGTTTTCATCGTTAGCAAAAATTACAAATCAAGATGAAACACCCTTTTTAATGTCCCGTATACTTTATAAATATTAAACTAGGCATAAACAAGTGTAGAGCCATCGAGTGTTGTGCATAGACACAAATAATCAGCCCTTTCTGAGAGGTCACTGGGAGTCATTTTCTTTCTACACCAATGACAACATTTTAAAAGGGCAGGTGTCTTCCTTATAAGGCCTCAAACTCATCAATCCTTTGCTTGGTGTTGCCTTGCCTGATCTGCCGTAGGGTTTTGTATTTGTCTCGTCCTTCCCGCACGTTGGCCGAGTGGAGGAGGTCGTTCATGGTGTTCTTGGACTCATCACGCGCTTGGGCCAACTCGGCGGTCAAATCCTGAAGGAGACACAGCAAGGGAATGAGACGATGTTTGCCAATGATATCTTTTTCATTTTTTCACACTACTTTAAATAACTTTTAAAACCCGAATGTGGTCAAAGAGCACAAACGTTTGGCGGCCTCTGCTATATGAGGACATTTTCCATGGTTACCCTGAGCTGTTTCTGCACACGCTCATTCTTCTGGGCTTCCGTTCGTCGATCCTCCTCCCTGCGGTGATTGTTTTGGGCGCTGTCATTGTGCAGGTCGGCACTGTGCATGCTGCTGTTCTCCTCGTCTTCGCTGTTGTCATCAAAGTTGTACATAGAGAGAGGGGGAGGCGGCGGCAGCGGCATTTCCATTGGTGTTTCCATTGGCGTCTGCCTCAGCGTTTGCAAAGGCGTCTGCAAAGGCGTCTGCAAAGGCGTTGGCCTTGGCGTCTGCATCGGCGTCTGCATCGGCGTCTGCATCGGCGACATCATCGGCATCTGCATCGGCATCTGCATCGGCGCCATCATCGGCATCTGCATCGGCGCCATCATCGGCATCTGCATCGGCAGCGCTGGTGGGGCCGCCAGCCTCACCTTCTCTAACTCCTGCTTGGTCTTAATCAGATCATCCTGGGCCTCCTTGGCCTGGTGAGGAACACAAATATGCTGTTTTCTTCTAAGATATCCTTTGATTTTTTTTTTCATCCTCTCCCCCCCAAGTCCTTAAGTGTTCTCACCCTGAGCTGCCATGAGTCCACCTCATTCTCTTTGCGTTTCCTGGCCTCCTCCAGCAGAGTGATTCTGCTCGTGTGCTCCTTCAGCTCTGAGGCCTAACACAAAACATGACTAATTGTTCACAAATGTGACATCATGGTCGGCCATACCTAATACTAATAAATACAAAAAGAAAGCACTGACCAGCTGTTCCTGACTAATCTTCTGGTTTTCAGATTGGCGAGCCAGCGCTTCTTTAGCCAGCAGGGCTGCCTGACGTTCCGCCTCCAGACGAGCCGCCTCCTCTTCAGCTTTCAAACGCTCCTTCTCCAGCATCATGGCTCTCTGCGTCTGCGCCTGAAGATCTGAAATAAAGACGGGTATAATTGTTAGCTCTGTTGTAACATTAAACAATCTCATGAGCATCCAGTTAATGACAAAGTTAAATAATTGTAAACACTTTTTCCATACCTTGCTCTACCTTCTTGGTCTTCTCCTGATACTGGTAGAGCTTCATCATAATGTCCTTCTTCTCTCGCTCCATCTGCTCCTTCTCCTTCTCGATGGCCTCCCTTTTCCTCTTCTCTTTTTCCAGCTGGGCCCTGCAGAAAAGCATTAGCAATTAGCTAACAAAGATGCATGACAGACGAACAAATATTAGTCGACGGGTGGTTTCTCTTTTGTACACTGTGTTGAGTTTTACAATAACAAGGGGATCGCCAAGTCGGCTATGGTTTTAGTGGTCTAATGGCTTTAATCTGCAACACGGAGAGAAATTTTGAGAATTGTTGATATAATACATGGAAAAATCTCTGCCAATTAAAATTTGGCTCTTCTGTGCTCAAGCTGTGCTAAGAGGGGGAACTTATTAGAAATCTGTAATGATTACCTCGCAGCGGTGAAAATTTGGGCTCAATAAATCAAGTTAACATAATTTTCGGACCATAAATCGCTCCGGAGTATAAGTCGCACCAACCATAAAATGCACAATAAAGTGAAGCAAAACATATATACGTCGCACCAAAGTATAAGTCGCACTTTTGGGGCAAATTTATTTGTCAAAATCCAACACCAAAAACATACATGAACCAGCAACAACAGGCTAAACGATACGGTATGCTAACGTGACATATACACAAACGAGGAGCTGAGAACGGGCCCGACGTAACATTCAGAGTTATTCAAGTAAGTATTACATAAATAACACGTTTATCAAACCATCTGTGTCACTCCAATTCATTAAATCCATCGATCGTGCTTTATGTAAACAATGCCGCGTATGCTGTCACGATTGGAATGGAGCAGGGCGACCAAGTGCAGCTTGGACCAGGGTTTATTGGAGGAACCAAAGACAGACTCTGCAAACTGACATGACTTAACAAAACGATAACATGACTGACTAACCGAAAACAGACTTGAAAACGACAGGGACCAAAAAGACATGAAGACGACACGACAACAAAACAACAGCAACCGCAACAAAACGACAATGATCCGACCGGGGCATGAGGGGCAGACAGGACTTATATACATGACAGGTAACAAGAGGCAGGTGAGAATAATCAAACTAATCAGGGGCACACAGGAGGGGAGGGGCGAGCACACAGACCGAAACCATGACAACAGACACATGGTGGAACGGCTGGGTACGAGACGTGACATATGCGCCGCATATGCTGACGTCGGACCCGTTGTAAGTTGCATTTCTAATTATTCCACAGACCCATATAACGATATAACAAGTATATTTCAAATAACTATCATATCACAACAATATTATCAAATCATCTGTGTCACTCCAAATCATTAAATCCATCGATCAAATTCCTCGTTCTTTATGTCAACAACGCCGCGCGTGCGCTGCAGAGATCTAGTATATAACTATATTGTAGCATTAACAAAGTACCAGGAAAGACGTGGGTTTGGTAAACGGCTCTTTATATAACAAAACAAGAGTTCAACGAGCCAACAACTACTGAACTTCCAGCCACGGAGGTGGAAGAGAGCTCCATAAATAGGACCGGGCGTGCGTAAAAGCCATGACCAAGCCCCATCCACCGTCCCCGGACAGCCACCCGGCCGGGCGCCGTCCCTTGACTTCCATCCACGGAGGTGAAAGAGAGCTCCCGTCGAGAAGGACCAGGCGTGCGTAAAAACCATAATAGTTCTTCAAACCTTCTGTGTCACTCCAAATCATTAAATTCTTCAAACTCTTCGTCCTCCGTGTCACTTACATATGCAAGTTGCTACATGAAATAAAATATATCAAATCACTATAACATACATAAGTTTTTCAAACCTTGTGTCACTCCAAATCATTAAATCCTTCAAACGTGGGGCCCTTTGTCATCTTCGTCATCCCGTGATCGAATCCTTTGCCCTTTATGTAAACAACCGCCGCGCGGCGCGGGTGACGTCACTTGCAGTTCAAATGACAGTAATCCCTTGCTACATCACGGTTCGTTTATCGCGGTTTCACTAGTCAGGTCAAGTTTATTTGTATAGCCCTAAATCACAAGCAGTCTCAAAGGGCTTCACATAGACAAACAATTGACAATTATTCTCAAAGCATCCCCTGATCTTGAGCTCCCAAAAGGGCAAGGAAAAACTCAAAAAACCCCTACCAGGGACCACAGATGGAAGGATCGCCCTTTCAGGATCACCAGGCTGCAATGGATGCAAAGAGCGCACATAAAATACATAATATGGAAATCAAAAAGTGGATGTCCAGGCCAAAGCGAAGAGCTGTCGGAGGAGCCCTCGATCGTACTGGCAGTGTCAGTACATCGCGGATTTTTGAATTTTGAAAATTTCTGAAAAAAATCACATACAAGTCACCCCCCACCACCCAAACTATGATAAAAACCGCGACTTATAGTCCGAAAATTACGGTATACACTTTGATTTTCACATATTTGAACTGAGATAACAACAACAACGTACTTCTCCTTCTGTTTCTGCATCTTCTCCTCTCTCGCCTGTGTCTTCATCTGCTGCACCTCGATGGAGTCCGGCTTGCGTCGGTTCATGTAGAGCTCATGGTTGCCCATGCACAGCTGGAGGATGCGCTTGTTTAAGCGTAGTCTCGGGGAATAGAACACAAAGTCCTGAAAACAAACAGAGAATAAATAATGTGGAGTTAACCTCGAATTTCTACATTACAAACTTAATACAGGGGACAAGCAGGTTGGCGCATCAACATGCATAAATGACTAGAAGATTTACTCACCGGTGATTTTTTGTCGATGGGTTTGATGGTGAACTTTTTGTCATTAAAGGAAACGTTTTTGATTTCACTCCAAGGGAAGCCGATTTTTGGTGTCAGTCTGATGGAGCAAAACACAAATGTGGAAAGGCAAATATAATTCAACCTCCGGCTTAGTCACAAAAAAATACTGATTCCACTGTCCGATGGATTATTTCAAGGTGTGGATCACTAATGTTTTCTTGTGCCAGTCTCAGCGGACCATGACATTTGCTATGTTGTAATGAGACTTTGTGGTGAAACTCGTGTTTGAATTCACACTGCCTAAACTGGAATTTCTTTTAATTACTCTTGCTGACACATGCTTGTGGAATTGAGACAACAATGTGGAAGTTATTTCAGAGCGCTGTGACGGGACGGATCTTTGCATTGTAAAGTTTGCTTACGGATGAATTCAAAGAATATCTTGTGCCAAGAAGTAAAATCCACAAAAAAAGGATGTCTGATTAATTTATCGTGTAAAATTAAACCATTGTGATGGATGAAATATAAAAATGAAGGAAAGCAGCTAGGTAAAGAGTTTGACAATCAAACGAGATGCCTCGGCTGTTCTTTGTGGACCAGCCGCCCTCATTGGAGAGACACTGTTGTAGGTTAGCCTCACATTCTTAAGTGCCGCACACCTTGAAAAACCAGTTGGCGTAACCATAGTTACAGCAGAGGTTACTGCAGAAGACAGGCTTCTGTCAATCGCTAGGTTTACAAAAAACAAAGCTTGCTGCCTCAAAATGGCCGGTTTGTCATTAGTGTCATGGCAATTAAAAATTTCATACATTAAACTCGACAACACAATTCCTGCTACTGCTCAACTGTCTGCAACCAAGTCGTTCGTCAGTTCAACTTACTTGTCATCCTTTTCATAAATATTCAGTCCCAAAGCATCCACTCCCAGCCACAACAGCGTTCCCTTCTTATTCTTGATGTCAAAGTAGTTGACGCCATACATCTCGAGGTCCTGAGCGATCTTCAGATACTCCATCATGGCATCCTCCCTGTTGGAACGTGCTCAAGTTTAGCACACCCATGTCACCACGTATAATGACATATAAACCACACATGGACTCACTTGAGCATCCCACGATGCTCCTCATGCCACACCTGAATCCTCTCCTCCCACTGTTCTTGTGATAACTTGTGCTGATCCACCACTCTGCAAAAACAGAACAAATTCATTAACTCCATTGAAGTTCTTCTTTAACATTACAGGAGCTGTGCAGCATTAAGTCACCACAAGCTTTACAGGAGCTGTGCAGCATTAAGTCACCACAAGCTTCAAAGTCTGGATATTTTTTGGGCAATAACTAGTGCAAGAGGTTCAGTGAGATTCAAAGATACCTCGAATGCTTGAATGCAGAATAAACTTCTCAGCCATGATGGATAGCGCATGCAGATTAATTTCCGCTTCTGAACTTGCTTAGTCATCTTATTGTTATATTTTTATGATTATTAAAAAGCAAGCATTTTAAGGACCTGACAGCGACACTACTGAAGTTATTATTTTCCTTCAAAATGCTCCAAAAGCATGCAATTCCTCAAAACTGTTTTTTAATCATCCACCTATAACAATGGCTTCCACCTTATCAAAGCTGCATGGGTGCAACTCAGAAACGGAGATAACAGTACAGAAAACATGATTCATACATATCCGTTTCGCTTTCTTTCTTTCTTTCTTTTTTTTTGGTTGCCAAACATGGTCATTTTGTTAGGGGCAGGTTCAATCAGACTAGTGGCCTACTGGCGCTGTGTGCAATTTTGAATATCGTACATAAACAACTTCACCTTTTGAATCGAACAACTTCAGTGCCTTACATCAAATACACACAATTTTTTGGGTTTTCCTTTACCTGCGAGGCAGCAGCCGTTCAGAAAGGAGGTATCCCGGTTGGTGGATTTCTTTGTCATAATCTCCATACTTGGCTTGAACAGAGTAGGACGCCAGCAGCACGGCCGTTTCCGGCGGACAGTAAACCTGGTCGCTCAGGATGCCCTCTCTTACTTGCATGAAAAAAAGCTTCTGAGTGATCTCCTGAATGAGCTCCTCATTGACTTCCTCGGGAAAGTACTTGGCCCGAAAATTAAACTGCAGCGGGTTAGTCTTCCTCACGTCCTGTTGTAACACCTGATGGGGAATTACAAATTCACTTCAAATGTTTTCAGAGTGGGCCAATTAGGTTCTGTTTTGTTGCTGGAATAAAAATATTAAATGAGTGATTCATATATTATCAGAATTATTTTCAAATTATTCCGTTTTGCAATTGGCTGAAAATGTTGGCTTTCTGTATCATGTGCCAGACTTCATTTATCTGATTTACAAATTAGCCTGAATTATGAGCAACTCCAGGAATCCCGTGGCAAGGAGTTTAGCACTGTTGACTACACAACAGAAAGTAGTTCTGGTTCAGGAAGAGTTTACGCTCCAGCTGAACACACAATAACCTTATGCAACAAGTAAAATATACACAGAAACCAATGCGGTCTGTTTCAGATATCCGTGGAGGGAGCCACTAACCACAATCGAGAATATCAATGAATGGCATGTACTGGATATTTTATTACGGTTAGTAGTGATATCGTGAAACACAAACATTGCATCATCGAGACTACTGTGCCCATGAGGGAATGCATTCTTCTATTCTTTGATTGAAGGGTTCCATCTCATCATTGTCTTTTAACACAGCTCACCTTTTTTTCCAGTTTCAGCCAAGTTAAATAGTCTTTTCCATCTATATACTGGAGTCCAAAGTACCAGAGCTCACGTAATCCGATTGTTTTCACCACCTGTGGATAATATAAAAAGGAATTTGAATGGAATAAAAACTTTTCAAAACCTAATGGCGTAAACAAATATAATTTTGATGAATTCAATTGCAGTGGTTAAAGGCAGCAAAGTAAGGTAACTAAAATAGATTTATTAAGAATTAGCATTATTTCTTCAACCGGTTCAGGGTGTCCCCCGCCTACTGCCCGATGACCGCTGGGATAGGCTTCAGCATGCCCGCGACCCCCGTGGGGACAAAGCGGTATAGAAAATGGATGGATGGAAGCATTATTTCTAAAATCTCACTAGTCCTGACTTGATGACTCAGATGATTTGTGGGCTTGGCTAACAAGCCTTTGACAGCTTTCATAAATTGCCTGTTGTCACTGTCAAGTTGACTTTGAACTCATTTAAAGATACTCCGCTTAAAATACTAATCTCAAAATGCAAATGAGCTTTAAGCGGCAGGTTGAAATGGCAACTAACAAGTTCAAGGCCAAGTGAGATGAGCAACAGGGTGCGGAGGGGAGTGGCAGGCTGTCTTTGGTATGACAGATTCTACGTTTGTGATCGCCAACAATCACCAAGGCCTGACAAAAACGGGTTTACGAGTGTTGCTCAGCAGACTGCTCGCTCGCTGGGGTCAGCTACTTAGTGCCTACCGGTGTGAAACGACGTTAAAATGATTATACGCGTCAACGTGCACCTATGCTACATATCAACTGGGCTAACCTGATGTCGTTGCTCAAAGCGCAATGACGCATTTAGTGTAAGTCATTGAATTAAAAAATAATTTAAAGAATTAAAAAATATATAATTTCTGCCAACTCTCTTTTCTACTTTGTCATATTTATCCTTCCGCTTTTGCACTCAACTCAATCACTACAGTGCATGCTGCAAATGTATTTGACTACTTTTTTGATTATTATGACTAAATTCTCGAGCTTTCTTGGTATGTTGCCAACCGAGGTTTTCTAGCACAAATGAGCTGAAAATTTTGAGATGAAGGGTTGGTCCAAAACATATATGGAAATTGGCTCCACTATCTATTGAAAAACGAGTTTTACAGGAAGCGTCTAAGTCTTATACTCTAAGACAATGCCTTTCTTCCGCTGATGCTGTCACACGGCACCAAACAAGTTCACTGTAATGACAATGTCAGCTGGGCTTGCGGGATCTCTGTATTAAAATTTCAAATCTTACAGACCATACATGTTAAGTCATATAAGATGATACATATTGGGAAGAATGGGACCATACAAAATGAGATCAATGCAATGATGATGGTGTCAGGCGCAGATACATATATGAAAAAAACATTGTCCAACTCGTATGAAAAAACAATATTGTTCAACTTCAGGACTTTCTTACATGATTTTAGTGGGACTTTGCATTCAATAATCTAAACGGAGATGGTGTGCAGGTTACCTGGTCAAACACAACTTTGCCGTAAGCGCTTGGCAAAATGGCAAACTCCAGCTCCGAGTCTAAGGCGTTGACGTTAATATTGACCTGTGGTGGACACATACAAGAAAAATTTGGCTTTCAAGTAGAATTGTAAATGTTTCATGCAGTACTTTACACATCTAAGAAAGGGATGGGAAAGATTTACAAACTCATTACCACTCAAAGAAATGGACACAAAGACGTTAGGACATGCCGTCCATATTGCTTTGGCGGCATCTTCCATTGCCAGTCCATTGTGAGCGGCCAAAACTGTGATCTACCTGCTTATAGTCAACTAACTGGTTTACATCTCGCAAGGAGGGCAAATCCAATCACAGCATCTCATCATCATGTTAGCCTGCAGGGGAGACGCAGTGTAAACTGTGACACTGCCAGGGATGATTAGAGGGAACTTCGTGGCATGGGAAACTTTTGTCATATGGCTTTTGAATGTCGGGAAATTTTTGCCTAATGTGATGGCGCTCTCAAGGCACATATGGCTTAGAACACTCTCAGTCCGGCAGAACTTTTATATGACGGTTTTGAGTCCCAGCTAAAAGGTGGTAAAATACAGCCTCTACTCAACAGCCAGACAAAGGAGCCTTTGAGCCGGCCGGAGTCTGTTGCTGTAGTCTTGAGGAAGCGACGTACCCAAAACTGCTCCCAAACTCAAGAAAGAAGCGCGCTGTGATGAGGGAGAACAGCTCATACATAGAAGCTTAACTGCTGTATTTGCATTTACAGCATGAGAGCACCTAGAAAAACACACACACAGCAGCCAGTGAAACATGTGAATGAATGTGATGGTGGAAACCATGCAAGGGTCAGTGGAAGAAATATCACGTGGTCCCATTTTGACCATAGCAAGTGTAATCCTCATAAAAGTACTAATCACTCCATTTTATGAGGGTTACACAAGCTAAAAATTGCACAGCGGTTATGACTGATTCAAAAGTAAACACTAAGACGGCGGTACCATGAAGAAAAAGTGACTCACTCAGGATGTCACTTTCACAGCAACGCACACAAAACCTGTTGGCCACGACCAAACAAAGCAACAACACTGCAATGACCACAACCTGTTGACATGTGTTAACATTTCACTTAGTAAGCAGGTGATATGTCCAAGAAGCTCCTCTGCATATATTTTACCTGATGGAAACACTTTACTGCATATAGCCAAATTTTCGTGTCGAAAATTAACACGACTTTGTTCTAAACACCAGCAAGAAGTTTCCAAACAGATGTTTAACTGAGTGAAGTGTAATGGCAGGCCAGGGTGGGGCAAGCTAGTCAGGAGCAAAACCTGATCTGTTAGAAAACATGGGAGAACTTTGTTAGCATTACCTCCACCGAACCATTGCCTGGAAATTGTTCATTTGAAATACAGCACCACACGAGTAACTGTCTCTAAGCGCTATGCCGAGGAACAAGCACGCCACAGAACACATTTTTTTAAAACAATCCCATTAAATTCTCATGATCTCTCCAGTCTATTGCTTGAATTCTAAGACTTGCAAAGTGGGCCAACTCCATCAGCATTATACCGCTACCATGAGAAAATGTGATCACAAGCATAATGGTTTCTTTCCATCAAGACTGGCGGGATCCATGATGATGAGGAAAAATCATTTGGAGTGGCTGGCCTTCAAATGCAAACTTGTTACTCTACTATAATGAATGATTCAATACTAAAGGAAACCCCCTTTGGTTATTTACGGGGAGTACACAAACTACCCGGGGTAGATGGGGAAGTTCCTGAATTAGTCCCTGTAGTGTGAAAGCCCCTACTACAATCAATGCTGTGCGTTCAATTAATAGGTCTAACATAGTGTAACACACATTAAATGTATGGAAAGTAGTAAACCAGTAATATATAAAATATATTTGAAGATGCCAAAGTTAGATTTTGTGTGTTATATTCTTTACCTGTGGAGAATTATAAACAATGAAATAAAATAAAAATAAATTCAATGAAATGAAATAATTGTAATTGCTTACCGCTTTTGGCATTTTGTGTCCTATAGTCGCCTTTCGCCCGAGAAGGAGATATTCGTCAACCCCCGTGTAAACACGGTACCTTCGTCGAAAGCGAGCAAGAGGAGGAACAAGTTTGGGCCTCTTGGGTGTTACTGCAAGCCGTCTGAGGGGAAGCTCTTTGCGCTCGTGCGGGTGACAGTCATCGTCAACAACGAAAGAGGGCCACGATTGACAAGCCAGCAATATCCGAGCAGAAGAAGCGCAGGAAACGACAAGGATTGGGCTTCAAAATAAATGTAAACACCTATATCTAACATTTTGTAAATAACCAATGAATGTAAATGAATGCGATGATTATACACTAAGACATTTCCTTACATGTTTCTTTCCACCAAGTGAACAACTGTGCATGATTTGCATTGTCAATCCGTCGTCCAGTACTTTTATTGTGGTACGTAAATCCAAAAATACAGGAAGCTGTGTAATTTATGATAAATATAATTTAAAATCTTCGGGAAAGTGCTTGCCTTATCCAATGGGCATGGTCAAGACATCTACGCCTATTATTGCTTTGTTTCTTTACTTTTTTTCTTTCTTTATTACGAACGATACTCTTCACGTCATTCAAGCGTCATTATAGCTATATGACGTCAATGGACCTGTATTTGTTGGCATTATAGTATTAAATAAGCCAGAATCATTCCCTTGTATTCTTTAAGAGTTACAGGTTTTAATCCACAATGGTACGTTCACAACAAAGGTAGGTAGCACGACCTTCATGTGTTACGACTGAGTTATTTGTATGCATGATTGCATTATGTTGCAATTTTAGAAGAGATCATTATGAAATATAAAGAAATAAGATAGAACTTTGCAAGTAGGGGCTAGAACACTGCATGCATAAGACAAAGCGTCTCTTTACGTTACGTGTTAATCACAAACATGGTCATTAATATAAGTATATTGAGAATACAAGCCTCTACTTCTCTATCCGTGATTCTAATTGTGTATAGAGAGGAAGTTTTTTCAGGGCCACATCATGGATGATTGCTGAAACGGACAAAAAAGGAAATTATTAATCAAACAACTCATCCGTGACATTAAAAAACAGATCCACTAAGTGGCAGTGTAACCCTTTAAACGTTTAAGAAACATGCAAACGTTATGTTTAGGGTGGGTGGGTGGCAAGGTAAAGAAATGCAACTAGTAATTGCATGTGAATCCACATTTGTTTGGAGATACTTACTATCCAGTATTTGCCTTGCAGTATTTCTCTTTTCTAATTTGTTGTTCACCTTAGCCATTAGCCATGGGAAAAAGTTTGTCTCAATATCTGAAATTAAGCACGCAGAACACTTTTAGAAGCTTCCATAAAGTATGACCTCACTCGTGGATGGTGTTACCCACCTTTCTCCACTGGGTCATAGAAGTAGCCGTTGATCCTGAGTGACTTAAAAACTGTTGGGACAAGATCAGCCAAGTACTGCTGGGTATAGGCTTGTGCTGCAATCTTTTCCACAGTCTCTTTTTCCATCCTTAGTGCTTCTCTCTGTTGGGCAATACAGCGCTCCTGGAGAAAGTTTTTTACTATTACCAGCCAGCATTTTTTTTAATCATGTTTGCACTCATTGGGAATTAGTGCTAGATTTCTAAAAAAAAAAAAAAATTCTAACATCAGGAGAAAAAGCATTTTCTGTGTAAACATGTATCAAGCAGAATAGCCACTTTGGTGCAAATATTTTTGTTTTTGTCACATCTCACATGGCAACAGTGTTCTTCATTCTCCAAAGTCGCTCAAATAACATTTAGGAATGGCTTTTAATCCCTCATACATAACATAACACTCGTGAATTCTATACACATTTGAAAGCCACCAAAGTCATTCTTCGCAAACTCTTAGCTGCTAAGACTTAGCAGATAGATTTAAAATATAAACCTGTGCATTGCTGCCCTCTGCTGACTGTTTGGCTCATTGCCACTCCTCAAGCACTTAAGTGAAGTAGAACAGCATCACACTTCGTGAGCCCTCCCAATAAATTAAAAAAAAACGTAACAAAACTTATAATTAGCGGATTTTTCTAAACTTAGGAACAGGCTGCACAGTGGTTTAGTGGTTAATGAGAGATTCTGTGTTCGAATCTTGGTAACCTAGAAGAGGACAAAAGCTTGAGAAAATAGATTTTACATTTCTGAAATGTTTAAGGAGTCATTGAGAAATATATGCAGATTTCATAAAAGATCTCAGGTAACAAACACATCAAAAGGCATACCTTTTCCTCCCTGTGGCGCTTCTCTCGCTCCTGTAGGCGTTGCAGCTCAGCCAACTCGGCATTGTGGAGCTCCTGAACGGCCCTCTGCTGGGCCCTCAGACAGGCCAGCTCTTCCTCCTCCATCACCTCCAGCAGAGACTGCTCAATGGTCTTCCCCACCAGCACCTCCAGCAAGGGCTGCACTTCTCTGTCAAAGTCGAACAACTGCGGAAGACAATCACTTCAAGCTGTTAAACATAAGAATATAGTACAGGTTGCAGAAAATGAGACCCCTAGGCCATACTTTCCTTTTAAATTCATCATTGGTCAGGAAGAAATGAGCACCAATTTTGAGAACCACACCAAAATGTTTATGTGCGTGGTATATTGCTACAAAGTCTAAATTTGATCTGGAGTACGTACACACGTGGATAAGATTCTGTCCCATTTAAATCTAAATTAAATCTGACAAAATGAAAATGGAATAAAAAATAACCAATGAAAAGCAGACATTGCTTTTCAACAAAATCATTAAAAAATTCTTAAAAGCTTTCAGTCGGTCTATTAACATAGTATGTATCACAATAAATATTGACTAGAGGAAGCAAAGGTGAGAGTCTCATGAGATTGGAAAGATAATAATAGACAAGATTAATGTGCTCCTTCTTGGCGTGTACTGAAAACTGAGTTTATGCTGCGCATTGGGTCACTGCAATGTTGCCAGGAGGAGTCTTTGAAAACTAAAAACTTTGAATGTGATTTCAATCTAAAAACAAATACCAGTACCTGTAATTGATCATGTTTGACATGAGAGATTGCGGGGGGAAAAAAAATTATGCGTCCGTACCTCCCCCTCTTCTATTTGTGTTGCAACATCGTTGCCTGATTTGACAGGTATAAAAAGCGGCGTTGCTGGTCTGTCCAGGAGAGGATCAGTTTGACACTCGATGTGTGAAACCTCAATGTTGTAGCTCAACTCTTCCAGATAAAGTTCTGAAAAGAAACAGAAATGTCTATTCCCATTATGGATTGAGGAATGACTGACAAACGTGCTCCAAAGTTGATAGGAAAACAATTCACCCGTTTGCACAACATTGTGCGTTCTGCCTTGCACGGCCTCGGGAGTGAAAGACCGCAGCTGTTCCTTGGTTTTCTTTTTTTTAACTGTGGCCCTCCTCTTTATCTCTTGCTGTCTTTGCATTTCAGCGAGGTCTTCCTGCACCATCTGTACATTTGCACAGGAAAAAAGAATGTTGCACAAATCACTACCAAGGCAAATTCCTCGCTTCCCTCCACTGTGCAGAAAATGAGACCCCTAGGCCATACTTTCCTTTTAAATTCATGATAGGTCAGGAAAAAATGAGCACCGATTTTGAGAACCACACCAAAATGTTTATGTGCGCCCCTATTTGTAAGTCCAAAGTAATTTATATACTTACAGATGATAGAAAGCGCTGGGCATAAGTGTTTCCCCTGATGACACGGCGATCATACATGATGTTTCCATAAGTACTGTGTGCCCTGTAGACAAAATGTAAATTAAAACCTTGGCATGTTGTGTTATATCCCATGGTGTGGTTACATAGAAAGAGCAGTAAAGTCAAGAGTTCAACAGTTCATACGGTTTAGACAAAGAAGTGAAAATAAGAATTCTAGTAATGATTAATTGGGTCAAAATATTCTCAAGGTATTGTAATAACACAAAATTAACACTGTTTATCAGCAGTTTATGTTAACAATATATCATTTCTAAAATTTGCATTTGGCTTTTTTCCACAAAAAAAAAATCATTTCTATCGTTTCAGTTTTTCATTAACAATACTAGCAACAAAAGTGATCGCAAAAGTTTGCATTTTTGAAAACATCATTTATCTCGTTTCACTGTTCTTCATTAACAATACCAGCAACAAAAGTGAGCGTAAAAGTTAGCATTTTTGAAAATATACATACTTTTCAGTCGGCTTTTCTCTGTATTTGGAGCGGTTCTCCACAGGCCTGGGCCGACTCGAGAAAGTGTACGTTGCATTTGTGTCTTTCTGGCTATGTGAAACAAAATACATTGTTTGAAACAAAAACAAAGTTGTGAAATCCGCTTGTTGCGTTTTCTGCAGTAATGCTTGCTCGAGAGCGAGGACGTCAGCAGTAGCAGTAGCAGTAGCAGTGGCAGTGGCAGCAGCAGCGGCAGCAGCAGCAACAACAGCAGCAACAGCAGCAGCAACAGCAGCAACAAGCTAGCTTAGTAACTGTAACCAAGGTAACTGTAACCAAGGAAGTAAAAAATAACCGTAACCGACCGTCTGCTTTATGCACACGTGCTCCATTTTTGCTCCTCTTATTTATTTATGTATTTATTTATTATTCATCGCTCTTACATATTCGTCGTATGTGGCTTTTTGTTTTTACTTTTTGTGTTTACTTGAATGTTTTGTTTGTCCGCGGACATATATATATATATATATATATATATATATATATATATATATATATATATATATATATATATATATATATATATATATATATATATATATATATATATATATATATATATATATATATATATTGTTAGGATACGGATTTTAGCTATTGATCTGACTCCAAATTGCGATCAACACTTAACACAAGTTTCTATGTCCCAATCCACACACTGGCGCACCTAACAATTTTGCGAGTTCGTTCTGTCAAAGAGAAGACCAGTAGATCAATCAGACCAAATTTACCAATTGTTTATTCCTAACAAAGCGCACTAATACAGGCCTGGGTCCCGGGTCCCTCACACTAGAACTCGTGCGTTTTTGTGACCACCAAAAGACGACACATTCTTCCGGGTTGCCCAGTTTTAAAGAAACACAATATGAATATTAAAGCATGCAAAATATTGTGCGATGATTGGTCGATGGTCATCTCCTCCCCGTTGAGGTGTCATCACTCTGGTCAGGGGGTTGGGTTTTTCCTCTCGAAGCCCTACCACCTGGACGTGGTGTTGTTCTTTGTTCTCGTTCCTCACCGACCTTGAGGTGTTATCGTCCGGTACTCCCTTTGTCCCGTACCATCCCGTACTCCCTGTCTGGTACTCCCTTCCTGGGCTTCCCTGTTCCACAACTCTTAGAAGAAAACAAGTTCATGCAGTGTGCCTGCACATTCCTCACCCCCCACCAATCCACACAAGCACTCCAATACTAGATATTATATTGATTATATGTTTCACACAACCTTAAAAAATATGTTTGCAAACCGCTGAAAGCACATTTCCCTTTATTCCCTCTCATGACCTCATTTATGAGGTCATCACCCGCTACTCTAGCAAATAGCTACCAGCGCGCTATCGGTCCTTCCTTCCTCCCACGGCTCATGTTGAGCCACCAGGGTATATTGGCCCATCGGTGGCAACGGGCCAACGGTTTTCTCGATCAACCGGACAGTGAGTGATCTAATACATGGAACACAACAACAACCGCATAACATAATTGTAGTAAAAATAGCCACAGCAACAAGCACAGACATGATGAGCCCTTTCCAGTTTCCGAACGTTTTCATTCAATCAAACCAAATATCGGTGTGTACACCTGAATGATCTTTCATCTTTTTATTCAGTGTTCTTAGTCCTTCCAACGCCTTGGTCAGTCGTCCCCCTGGTGCCGTGTTGTTTGGGATGAAAGTACAACATGCATCACCAAACATTCCACAAACACCATGTTCCTTAGCCAATAGCATTTCCAACGCAATTCTATTTTGGAACGCCATTAATGACGTTACGGCCAATTGTTAATGAACTGCGGCAAATGATTCAGCTGTATAATTACCCAGTCGTTGGACATTGTAATGAACGTAATTAATACGGTCTACCATTTTTATTGGGGGTGATCCATAGGAAGATACTTTCGAATCCCGAGGCCACTTGATTAACAAGTTTATACTCATCTGGTACACCTCGGGGCACTCCTATAGCGTCAATATATGTTGGATCGTCGTCACTCAACCACGGGGGCAAAACGTCTCTTTTGGCTCGCTTCAGGAGCTCCGCCAATGGGGACTCCAGGTCCCAATTGAGATTCTGTATTTCAATGGGGACAACCACCACAGGCATTATCAAAGACACAAGGGCACAGATACCTGATGCATTCTTTGGCAAGCGATCATATAATTTGTCTTCACCACACCACAACCAGATGTCTGCACGAGAGAGAGGAGAGGTTACAGTCAGTGACAAATTGAATTTGCACCATGTGGAATCTATTGTCCCAATACTTATGCCGGTCCCCTTTAACTTTAAACATGTCATATTTTGTTGAGTCACATGGTTGTCAAAAACGGGCTTTCTTTTTTAGTGAATAATTGTATGCCGTGACTCTCCAATGCCCTCTCAACCAAGGACAAACCAAACTCATTCCCTAAGCATTGAAAAACCATAAATAAAATAAACAACCACATTTTTCCATATGTTAACTTCTTTTGTCCTTGATATGAAGCAACTACAAACCGTCCATCCTCTTTACATTGGTGAATACATGTCCCTTCTCTGTCTGGTGGGGCTAAATCCAATACTTCCCTTACCTGTTCAATTTGCTTCCTCCACTCCCTTCTCTGGTACTTTTCCAATTTGTCCTGTAACGTTTGGTTTGTCTCTGTCCAATTAAACAACGTGACATGCATTTGCCAATTTCCGCTGTCACATCTCTGTCTCAAACCTCCCTGTTCTGTTGTGTTCACCTCAGCCTCATAAACTACTTCTCCTTTGCATCGGTATTGTTTATAGGTGGGTAAAATTTGAATCTGGGACGTTTTCTGCTGGATAGTCTCATCAATTGTCATCAATGTCCACACAAAAAGACAACTTAATAAAAATAGCACTACTAAAATTAATTCTGAAAAATCCGAAAAACGTTTCGAGCCCTCCCCTTTACTTTTCCGTATTGCTGCTCCTCCTCCTTCTGTCTCCCCCCTCTTGGCCGGGTCCGGGACACGGCCAAACAAGAATACCTTCATCCTGACGGAACAAACTCTGGGCGCGGACGTAGGTGTGAGTAGTGATACCACCGGCGTCCTTTGAAGTCGCTCTGGGCCGCGTGAGACGTCCTGGCCAAGACACGAAAGGGGCCCTTCCACCTGGGCTCCGTCCACTTTCTGGAGACGACTCGGACGTACACGTACGGTGTGAGCTGTTTATCCACCGACGCCTTCCTCCGCCACAGCTGCAGCGGTTTTCTCTCCAATCTGTGCAGAAACACTGGACACCAAAGCAGACAAATAGGACCAGTATGCTGCATGAGACAAATTGGGTACCGTAACATCCTCCGGTGGGACGAGCGTTGTCGCTGGTCCCGGCATTAGACGACCTGTCATCAATTCAAACGGTGCGAATCCAGTGTGCCTGTTAACGGATTGGCGCACAGACAACAAGGCAAGCGGAAGCGCTTGGAGCCAATTCATTTTCGTTTGAGCCATAATTTTGGCCAGTTTTTCCTTCAACGTCCGGTTCATTCGTTCAACTTTGCCCTGGCTCTGAGGATGGTAGACACAGCCGAATTGATGCTTCAAACCCAGAATTGATTCCACCTTGGCCAAGGCTTTGTTGTTAAAGTGTGTACCATTGTCAGAACGGATCAGGGCGGGAAAACCATGCGTGGGGATGTAATGGGTGATCAAAGCCTTGATCACAGCAGTAGAATCTTCCTTCGAGCACGGATATGCCTCAGGCCAGCCTGAGTAAGCGTCAACCAACACAAGCAAAAAGCGTTTACCATTCACTCTTGTATTCATGTCGGTGAAATCAATGATCACCTCGGCCCCCGGCCACGGGGCCGGCTGAAACAGACCGGGCTTAGGCTTCAACGTAGGACGTGCATTAAATTTCTGGCAGGACTCACAATCCTCAACGAATCTCCAGACCACGTCCGAAAGTCTGGGATGCCACCAACTTCGGAGATGGACCATCATGGCATGGGGACCCACATGGGAAGGTGTGTGTGCCTGTGATAGGACCTCTGCCATTAGCCTTCCTTCCGGAAGAGCGGGCTGGCCTTTGGGTCCTACCCACAAGCCATCCGATCGTTTGACAGCCTTTGCTGCCAGCCAGACTGATTTTTGTTCCGGGGACGTGGCATCCTGGGCGGCACACAGATCAGCATGTGAGAGCGACAGAGGCAAACAGGAGTCGGGGTGTTCCCCGTCCAGGATTACTGGACCGCGGGACACCATCATGTCCGCTGCCCCGCCATACCCGGCCGTCTGTTTGGCCAATTCATCAGCCGCTTGGTTTCCCCTGGCCACTAAGGTGTCAGCTTTGGAGTGACCAGGCACTTTGACAACGGCTACCTCGCTCGGGTATTTCAACGTCTCGAACAGCTGCATCATCAAGTCCTTGTGTGCAATCTCTGAGCCTCTGGCCGTTGTGAACCCATTCTGTAACCACCCTACCAGATCGATTAAGGCCGCCGACACCGCATAGGCGGAGTCAGAGTAGATGGTCACGGCCTCCCCCTTACACTGCTCTAAGGCTAATACCAATGCAAAAACTTCCGCCGCCTGGGCCGATGGGCGGGCGCTGAGCTTCATCACTTTAAGGGGTTGGAAGGAACCATCCCTCCACTCGACCGCAGCCGCGGCCGCATGGAGGGAGCCTTCTTTGTCTCTCCAACAGCAGCCATCTGTGAACACCACCCGAGCGGAGTGGAATAGAGGTCAGGTCGGACTTTCGCCACTGTCTGGACCTTCAATGCACACTCATGTGAACCCACCAACAATTGATCGGCCATGTTCACTCCGGAATGGACATAGTTGACATTTGGAGCAGTCAATATTTTCAACAACCGTGTTTGTCGCAGCGGAGTCAACGTGAATGCTGCTGACGTGACAAATGAGGATACCGCATGATCAGTCAACACATAAATGGGATGGCCCATGACTGTGTGGGCTGTTTTGAGTAAGATCTTTGCCAGGCCAGCAGCATATCTGGAACAGTCGGGTTGTCGTTGCTCAATGTTGTCCAAGGGGACGCTGCAATACATCAGCACTGCACGTCCATGCTGCATTTTCTGGTACAGAGCTCCATTCACAACTTTTCCTGAAATGGAGACATCTAAATGGAAGGGCAGAGTGTAATCAGGAGTGGCCAAAGCCGCAGCAGAGGCCAGCTCCTGCACCAGTGATACAAAGACCTTGGCAGCCTCCGGTGTCCAAACCAGGCAAGCCTTAAGATTCCTGGCTCCCTGTTCACGGATCAGGGTTCGGAGGACACCGGTTTTGTCGGCAAAGCAGGGTATGTAGTGTCTGCTATAGCCGCACAACCCCAGGAATGATAGCATCTCCTGCACAGTGGCGGGCCGTGGATGGCGGAGGATGGAGTTTCTATGCTCAGGCGACATGGCGAGGCCACTAGGGGTCAGCACTCGACCCAGAAAAGTGACCTGTTGGCGACAGCATTGCAGTTTCTTCCTTGACACCTTGAATCCTTTCTCTCCTAACCACAACAACACTTTCTTTGTTCCTGCAAGACACGCCTGCTCATCCTTCGCTGCAATCAACAAATCATCAACATACTGCAACAACAAAGTTTCATCCGGCATTTGGCATGGTTCGAGGAGTCCCTTGAGAACCTGATTGAACAAACCTGGCGAGTTTTTGAATCCCTGCGGCATGCAAGTGTATTGCAATTTTATCCCATTGTAGGTGAATGCGAACACGTGCCGCACTGAGGGGGAAAGCGGAAGACAAAAGAAAGCATTGGCCAAATCAATCACTGTGAACCACTGGTAGGCAGGATTCAATGACGCTAGGATCCGGTGCGGGTCCGGCACAGGAAGAACAGGAGTGATAGTGACATCATTTACTGCTCTCAGATCATGTGCCATGCGCCATGTTCTCCCATCTGCTTTCCGCACTGGCCTCAGCGGGGTGTTCCATTCGGAACACGACACTTCCAACACCCCTGCGTCCCAGAGGCCACACAGAGTGTCTTCCATGCCTTGGTCCGCTTCTTCCGGCCAACGATATTGAGGCCGTTTGATAAGCTGCGTCTCATCCATTTGGAGATCAATAGGGGCCACCGAGTGACAAAATCCGACATCAAATGGACCCTGGGACCAAAGTGTGTCGGGCAAGGCCGCCAGCATTACTTCAGCGTCCTCATGGTCAGTTAATTCCCTACCGTGTGTGCGGGACACTATCGTCATCTCCAGCAATCCTGTATCTGACATGGGTTGTTTAATTTGGTATGCATGCTGAGACCTAGACCAGTATAAATTAGGAATGTGAGTTTCCCGCCAATCGGTCTGTTGCAACAACCGCTTGACCATTGAACCCAATTGTCTGGCCTCGTGTCCTGGGGCAAGAGCTAGGGAAATGTGTGGCACCCCTTTTTCTGTCATTTTGAACCACTGCATTTGTTCATGTGTCAGTTCAGTTGCCGCTGCAACTCCCTCTTTACCAATCAAAATGCATGATGAAGTTAAATCCCACATGTGCCCTTCAACTTCTTCAAACAAATCCCGATATACATCATCACTTTTTCGGTCATAATATAGAGTGCAATGCAAAGGATCAACAGGTGGGTGGTATGGCGTCAGTGAGCAGATCCAGGGTTTCCACAGTAGGTAGGTCGAGAACACACCACCACCAGCAGGGGTCTCTGGCTCCAGCCTGGCCCAGTAGATGGTTGCAGTTTCTGCTTCTGTCGGTAGGGGCGCCATCAGCCACTGACCATGTTGTTGTATTTGTTGTGAGCACTGGATGCTGACGCCATCTGGAAATTGAATAATCACTCCCTCTGGCCCACACAGAATTCTGGCTTCAACGGCTGACAACAAGTCCCTCCCCATCAAATTGATCGGAGTGTCTGTGGAATGGATGTATTTGTGCCACAGTCTACACCCCGTCCGGGTGATCACAGTTTCAAGTGGTTTGGTAAAAGGCAGAGTTTGTGGTTTTCCCGAGAAGCCGACTAAAGTTGTTGTTTTCTTTGACAGTGAGGATACAGGAAGGGCAGTGTTTATTGATGAATATGTTGCTCCTGTGTCCACCAGCATCTGCACAGGTTTTCCCTCCACTGTCACATGAAGCACTGGCTCCGCCGGGCCGCTGCTTCTCTGGCTCCCCGGGCATCCCTATTCGAATTGTCCACACCAGAGATCATCATGTTGATAGTACTGACCTCCGTGTGCTTGTGGCTGTTGCCAGGGCCATTCACCAGAGGGAGCTGTTCCTGCTTGTTGCATCGGCGCCTCGGGTTGACGTGGCGGGCCTCCGGCTGGGCGGGCGGCTCCGTGCGGTCGATGCTGCGGGCATTCTCTTGCCCAGTGATCGGTTTCGCCGCAGATGAAGCATGCGTTGGGCGAATGGTTTTTGTATGTTGCCCTCCCCGGGTAAGCAGGTGCACTCCCTCCCCGGCCTCTGTATCCGCCCCGGAGCTGGCCCCTTCCGCGTCCCACCACCTGAGGAGCCTGTGAGATTTGCATTTCCTTTTTCTGTGATTTAGACTGTCTAGCTTCACCATGCATTTTTGCCAACTGTAATTTCAACAACTGTTTGGATAATGCGTCTGTCTCGTTATCAACTTTAGCTTGTGACTCAGTAAACATTCTGCAGTGATGCAAAAGATGACGTTTAAATCGTTCCTCGGCACAAACCAGGATGTCAGGGTCTGACATTAGCTGCTTCTTCACATCTGGCGGAAGTCCATCCACCAGCGCCGTCCGGAAGAGCACCTCTGCCTCGTGCGTGAGAGCCGGATGGCGACCTGTGGTTTCAATCCAACTCTCCACACGTTACATAATGTTGGGCAGGTGACATTTTCACATCATAAGGAAACATAGTGGGGGCCAGATCGGTGGGTTGTGGGAAAGTCATTTTAATGTTTTCAAACAGGGGCGCTGCTACTTGTGGCAAGGGCACCTCCCTCCCCAGTCTCGCTGTGCCTGCTGCTTCCTCAATCGCCTGCAATTGCACTAGGGAGCATGCTCCTGCCAACATCTGTCGCATGTCACCAAGTGTACAACTCTGTCCACTCATTAGAGCCAAAAACTTGTTCAGCCACACCTTGCCTCCTCTGTGTAGTGGGGGCATCTTTTCCATCATCGCAGTCACATCACGGAGCACCATGGGCTCGTAACGCTGACCGTCCGCTGTGGTCACCAGCGGACACATCAACTCATTTTTCTGCACCTCTGCTTGTATCATCTGTCCATGACCACTCTGCAAATTATATTCTCTCCGTGTCTGTCTCTCTCCCTGCCCGCCCTTTTTTCTACCATTCAGATTCGCGTACTCCAACATTTTCCTCTGTTGCATCACAACATCATCTTCCTCCTCACCTCCGCTGCCGTCCCGCTGTGAATGCTCTTTCTGTCTCCACTCGCTCTTCGCGTCTTGTCTTATTTTCTCCGTTACCCATTTTAACATCTGCGCTTCCTGTCTACGCTGCTCATCAACTTGATCAACTTTCTTCTTTAGCTCCTCGTTCTCGGCACTTAGTCTATGCCCACCTACTCCTTTCGTTATGTTGGACGTTTGAGGGCTCGGAGCGGGGGTGGAAGTGTCCACGCGGGACGTTTCCTCCTCCCTGATCCATCGCCTCTCTCTATTTACTGCTTGTTCAATCAGTTGTACAATACTTTGATCCGCGCCTTCGCCTTCGACATCCACTACCAGTCGGCCACCCAACGTCACCACTGGAGCCATCACTCCGGGGTCGCCGTATGGCGGCGGTCCAACAGCAGTCACTCCGAGTGTGGGGGCACTCGGGTGTGTTACATCATGCAAAGATGGATAAATGCCCTTGTATTCAACTCCTTTCTTATCTATTTTCACCGCTTTCTCTACCTCCTCCGCTTTTCTCACATTAACAACACTTTCTACGGGCAGTTTCTTCTGAGTGGCAAACAAAGCTGTTGCAGCTGTTGCCATATTGTGCAAAGAGCGTCGCTCTTCCTCTCTCTCCCAAATGTGCTTCTCGAGCACCTTGCGCTTACGCCAGCCGGCCCCTTTCTCCTCGTCTTCTAAGGAGAGCTTTCCTTTCAGCACCTGACTCTCTTTTTGCTGCAATTGCCGTGAGAGACGTTCCATGTCCCAAATTGTTGAAAAACCCTGAAACAATTTGTCAGCTTCCAATTTCGCAAAGACTTTTCGGTGTCTCACACGCTCCTTTGCCACTTTCTTTCTGTCAATGCCACTCACAATTTGCGCTTCCACATCAACATACATCCTTTTAATCTCACTCCATTCATTCCTCTCAGCACACACACTTCTATCAATTTGGTGCATTTTGGATGTTTTAGCGGTCTGATCTCTCACAGAAGGAACTGTTACCACCGGATGTTTTCGGGAGGCTTCACTTCTCCCAGGATCTCAAAAAAAACCTGGCTATTTGAATACGCTCGTCAACGTACCCTTGTCCGCCACGACTAAGCTAGGTCCCGGACCTATTCGTAATACGCGTAAGTCCCTGACTTTACCGTACACGTCACACACGTAAGTTCCAAACTTATTCGCCGTATGTATCTCTTGCACACTTTATTTGATCTGAACAACAGTCTCCTCTTAAATTTCCTCTTTCAATTTGCAGAATTTCGACTTATAGTAACAGGTATTCTGCTTACCTTATCAGTGATGAGCGCTCAGGGTTGAAGAGACGTTGTACCAGCTCAACGTTGTGCACTTTATTCCAAACGGTTCGCCGACCGAGAGACAGCGTCCCAGACGCTGTCCGGTGTCCTGGATACAGACCACGAGTTGTCAATTACCCTTCTCTTGACATCACGTCAGGGTCACCAAGAAATTGTTAGGATACGGATTTTAGCTATTGATCTGACTCCAAATTGCGATCAACACTTAACACAAGTTTCTATGTCCCAATCCACACACTGGCGCACCTAACAATTTTGCGAGTTCGTTCTGTCAAAGAGAAGACCAGTAGATCAATCAGACCAAATTTACCAATTGTTTATTCCTAACAAAGCGCACTAATACAGGCCTGGGTCCCGGGTCCCTCACACTAAAACTCGTGCATTTTTGTGACCACCAAAAGACGACACATTCTTCCGGGTTGCCCAGTTTTAAAGAAACACAATATGAATATTAAAGCATGCAAAATATTGTGTGATGATTGGTCGATGGTCATCTCCTCCCCGTCGAGGTGTCATCACTCTGGTCAGGGGGTTGGGTTTTTCCTCTTGAAGCCCGACCACCTGGACGTGATGTTGTTCTTTGTTCTCGTTCCTCACCGACCTTGAGGTGTTATCGTCCGGTACTCCCTTCGTCCCGTACCATCCCGTACTCCCTGTCTGGTACTCCCTTCCTGGGCCTCCCTGTTCCACAACTCTTAGAAGAAAACAAGTTCATGCAGTGTGCCTGCACATTCCTCACCCCCCACCAATCCACACAAGCACTCCAATACTAGATATTATATTGATATGATTATATGTTTCACACAACCTTAGAAAATATGTTTGCAAACTGCTGAAAGCACATTTCCCTTTTATATATATATATATATATATATATATATATATATATATATATATATATATATATATATATATATATATATATATATATATATATATATATATATATATATATATATACATATATATATATATATATAGTCTTGTCACCGTGGGATGATAGGAAACAAAATTTAGATCTCTGTGTCTTGTCATGTGAAGAAATTGACAATAAAGCAGACTTTTAATTTGAAGTGATGCAGGTGTCGTAATAAATGGTGAAGGAAAGGTCCGTGTTTTTATGTTTTTTTTCCAACACCATAGACCACTTAATGCAGTGCTTCGCAATTATTTTCTGTGATAATAAAATGATGTGGCAGGCTGTATCTGGCCCCCGGGCCTTGGGTTTGAGACCTGTGACTTAACGCTATTTTAACAAATTTGGCAGAAAACTGTACAAATCCCCACTATATTTTTTGTAGGGTTTATATTTGAATATTTTGAACTCATGTTAGTGATCACTTAGCCAAAATGTTAACTAGCATTAGTGGTAGTATTGATTTGAGTATTCTGCACACATTTGCACGTCTGTAGTTGTTACATAACTAGCCGTTCCAATATTCACTGTTATGTCATCAAAGCAAGCACTATATTCACACTATTCATAACACAAATAGACAAACATAGCAGGTCACCTTGTTAGGGCCATGTGTTTTGGTCAACATTGAAAGAAATCCTAAATTTGTGCTCAGATGAGTGCCTTCATTTCTGTCACATTGTTTATGCTTGAACAGTCACTTATTAAGTGGTATTGATGGCTGAATGTCTGGTATGCCCTTGTCTCATTAGATTATGCAATAAACAGGGCATGGGTCCACATATTCATTTTTTTCCCCATACTCACAGCACCCTCTTTGTATGTACTCTAGACATCCGTCTCACAAAATCAAAAGGCACAATTGAATCATTTATTTCAATTAATGTTCATGTATTCACGACCCTACTCAATGTGTTAAAAGGGAACATATGGCAAAATCACTTATTTGCTTTACTTGCGCTATGGAGTATTTCAGGTGTGAAAATGCACAAATCTTCACCTGTTTATTTCTTGATTAGTAAATAAATGACCCTATAACAAACCTACACCAAAATTCTCTGTCTATCGTACAGATTTACAAGAATGAATACTACCAATAAATGTGCCATATGTACACATATGCTCTCAGTGAAACGGAATAGAATGTACAATGTTCCGAGAATGACCGACCCCATGGCTAATTAATGACAAATGTAGTTGGCTAACATGTTCACTGTGCCAGTCAAGCGTTGATGTGCTATCATATAATGCTGTTAGTATGCAGACACTTGAGCAACTGAGTCATGAGCGCGACCTTTCTATTTAACAGTTTTCTATCAGTAGAAAACTTTTATTTCAAATAGGAAGTTACAAAGCAGGAATGCATTTTTAGTGTTCAGCATATAGTTAGCTTCTTTTGCTCCATAGCTTTACTATACAGTTGGTGTAATAAGCCTAAATATAAAATGCAATCTTTTAGATGTCAATGGTAATCAGTTTATCTTGAATTAAAGCAATTTGCTGTTATCAAACACGGAAGGAAGCTCATTTGAGGTCATAGAGAGAAACAACAATTCAGAGAAAAACCGAATCCGTCCATGTGACCCTCTCTGGTTTCCTTCTTTTTGATCGTATGAGTCAGAACACAGTGTTCTCAATGACTCCTGTTGCATAACCTACATAGTAAAGGGAAGTTGATCTAGAGTCTAGATTCTAGACACTCGTTTTTCAAACATAAAATTCACACAAAACTCCCCTGCCTAATCTACTCCCAGCTGCTGTAATCCGTGCTGCTCAGTCTTATCGCCACCAATGACATTTAATGTAGTGGAATAAAAAGTCCATTGCAACAAGCAAGCAACAAAACATACTTGACTATTTATAAAAAGTTCAAAAGTTTATGGCCATTATTGTAGTGGTGTTTAGCATTGCAAAAATGGCTATACATGATAATTTGTAATACAAGTAGATAACAAAAAAAAATAATAGGGGGACGTATTTAGTGTCATCTCCTTTTACAGTTCACTTTTGTGTATGGCTGTCAAGAAGATGGACTATATATGACAATGTTAACACACCATTTGTGGTGGCCAAAGACCTTTGCACATACGGCATTAAACATTACAGTGAAAACAAAAAGACGTTCTTTCATAGCTTCATTTTGGCTAAAAGGACTAAATATCCACAAATAAAGTTGTACTTTATAATAGTACTACTCAGGTATGGCATGTACATTTATACATATACCAGTAGAACATAGCTGGAATTCAAAATAAACATCTTGCATAATGCATGCAATTCTGCAGCTGAGTGTAGCCGGAGGCAGAAATAATGAAAGGTTCCTTTTGAAAAACTGGAGCTTGCAAACACAGTCCCTTGGTCATGAGGTTGTCAAGTTATGTCATAGTACAAAATGAATGACTGTAGGGGAGCAATTGGGGCGCCATGTCCTGGTAAGGCCCAATTATCAGGGGTCAATCCAATTCTAGACAAAAGCTGGACAAATGGCTCTGGAACCACAGGTTTTGTGCCTTGGAGAAATGCGTAAGAAGTCATTTCTGTGTGTCCGTTTGATGGTTTCTCAAACGTAGGACTCTTTAGCATATGGAAATTCCTCAAACACAGATTGGTTGCATCTCTGTGACACGGCCTCGTGTCGACCAGACACTGACTCGGACATGGCCCTCTGTCGGAAGACCGGCTTGTGGTCAACCCTATCTTGCGTGCAATGGTGGTCAAAGTAGCTCTGTGGGAAGGAGTAATTCCCAAAAGGTGGGCGGGACCTCCTCTCCAGAGCAATGGCGTCATACACAGTCATGGAAGCATACTCCGGCGCTAAAGGCACGCTGTGCACCGCCTGCTCGTACGGGGGCGGCCTGCAGGGCAGCCTACTGTCTACCTGCCTGAAAACCTCGATGGCTGACAGCGGTCGGCGTTTGGGCTGGGCCGGAGAGAGCGCTTCACTTTGAGAGTCCTCCTGAAGCGGTTCACAAACCTTGTCGTTGTGGCGTTCCTTCTTAAGACTGTGCCTGCAAAAACCTAAGCTCCTTGTGTGCAGCAGGACCTCACAGGCGGCTCTCAATGAGGTTGAACGCTTCATCTCATCTGAATTCAAACCGGTTAAGTCCTGCTGAATCCTAGGGGGAGCCACCTCGCTGTGGTTTGTTCTCCTTGAGCATGGGGGCGAGCCCGCTGGGGAGCTGGTGAATACCGAGCCCTCGGATTGGTTGGAGGCAGCGCTCTCCAGGGAAGAGCTAGAGCAACCCATCCTTTGATTCCCTATGTAGCTAAACCGGTCTATGTTGGAGCAGCTGCTCAGTTTTGACAAAGACAACCCAGGTCGCTGCCAGAAGGAACCCTCAGAAATCTGCTTTTTCAAAGACTGCTCCACAAAGTTCTCGACAGAGCAGTCATCGTGACTCCGGGAATGGCCGCAGAGGATCACCTCGTCCACAGAGGGAAGGATGATGGGCTCAGAGCAGCGACGGGTCACGGCAGGCTTGGCGTTGAAGACGACGTCGGATGAGCATGTTGAAATTGTGACGCTGAGGCTGAGGGAGGGGGATGATCCGCTTCTCCCGACCTCAGGGTCTCCGTCCGGATCGGTGCTGTCATACGCCGAGTCATGGTGCTGGGAGGATACCGAGTCTGCAAGACAAATGATTCATTAATGAGTATTCAGCTCTGCAAATACCTGAGAGCTTATTTTTGCGTACCTTCATCGGTATCCAGGAGGTGCGGGATATTATCTCCAAGGATCTCACAATGTTCAATTAGGAACTGAGTGAGCTTTGTGACCTGCAAAAATAAAAAATAAAAATCTTGTACCGAAGAACATGATGCACATTTATACCTTTTTCATCGTGTCTTTCTGATTATCTAGCGGGATGACTTCCATCTGCAGCAAGGTTGGCGCGATGCACACCGCCAGGTTGTAGGCGTCCATCTTGTTGTGGTCAACATTGTCAAGGATGTGATGGAGGACGCAGACAAGGTGCTGCAGGAGGAGTTTGTTGGGCCCGGGGAGTTTATCTACCACACTGATAAGAGGAAGGAGGTTGAGGTGGGGGGACAGTAAGTTTGGTGCTTTTTTTTTTTTTTTAACTCAGAAAAGAGGTTTGTGTTTAGGGATAACCAATGCTAACAAATTAAATGTCATTTACTACCTTTCTTGAATACGTCATTATTCACAGAGAGTAAGGAGGCTGTCGCTGAGACTCATGTGCCCACCTTCTGAGCTGGTGTTCTCTCTGCTGGCTGTCTTCTATCTCCAGAGCAGTCATCCAATCTTTGTAAAGGTTGCACACCAGCAGGCTCCTGGGAATTTCTTTTAAAAAACTCTAATTGAAACAATAATGGGCAAAATGTTGACTTAAGTGCTGCACATTGTACCTGCAGAAAGCACAATCATGTCTTTATTGTGTAAGTTAATGTAACCACAAGAGGATCATACTTTGAGCAGCCCGACCAGCAGAGCAACAGGTTGTGCCTTCATGTCCACTTCCAGGCCGTCGTTGAGCCTTTCTCTGAGCTCCCTCATGTTCTTGTTGTTGCACGGCTTCCGAAACACTCCCTCTGTGGACGGCCCCCTTTTCCTCAGCAACACCAGTATCTCCTGGCCGGAGGAATCAAGCTTTGATTACCATGTCAACATTGTTGTGTGATTGGGAATGTCATTTTGAAAAACTAAAGTGTACAATAATTGTGCGTGTAGATGATTTATTGTGATAATTAAGCAACCTGGACAACAGCTTAATTACATAAAAGGGGTCAAATGAATGACTTACTATGATGGGTTTAGGGAGAGAGTTGTCATCTGGGCACACTTTGCAGAGGGGCCTTCCAAAAAGCTGAGTTTTGGTGTCCGCTTGAGCTGCTCTGCTGATGAAACTGGAGCCCTTCCTTAGCTTCCTCACTAAGTTCCATTTTGTTTCTGCCGGGATCAAGAACGTTCCATCCATCAGCTCGACAAAGGTACGCATTTTCCTGAAACTCAACTCATTCTAAACGCGTCGTGTGCGAGGAGTTCCAAAGTGACAGAGTCTTTGCACTTGTCTATTTCCTCACTCTGTGCATGTGGTTTTCAACTTTGCTCATCTGGCACTCGCTGTGGGGCCACTCCCTTTTGCACACTTGCCATTGAGGAACATTTTACAAAAAAGGAAGTTGATCTCAACTCACCAAGTGTCTGCATCAGCTTGTCCTCTTGGTTACTCAACAACTGGGACGAATTATTTACATCTCCCTGGCAACAAGATAAAGCCGTTATTGAGAATGAAAGAGGAACATGGAAATGCAGATGGGGTGACAGAAGGAAGGCTTATTCCTTACCAACCTACCACAGTGCCGATGAGAACTCATTGACTCAAAATATGACAAAATTTTAAGTTCCACATAGTTTGGAAAAAACATTTTTTTTTTTTAGATTTGTTTTATATCTTTGATGTATCTACTGTATTGGCCCGAATATAAAACGACGCTGATTATAAGACGACCCCCTCTTTTTCAAGACTTAAGTTTGAAAAAAGACTTTTTGAACACTAAATAAAAATTGTATACAGAAAATAATTACAGTACATCTGAAACAAATAATTATAACATATAATTAACCTGGCCAATCTTCAACCCACTTTTCTCCAGATTGTCGCTACGTTTCTCCATTTTCTGTTATCTCTTCTCTTATTTTCTTCTCTTTTCTTTGTTACTGCAATTTTTTATTTTTCTTCTTTGTGCTACCGCTATTTTTATTTTTATTCTTCGCGACAGGGGTTCACTTTGGCCTGGGGAGTTACGTTCAGTATTTGCTTTAAAGATTCTGGCACCATCTAGCGTTGTGAATGGGTATAATGTCTAGACCCTGAATGTAAGACGCCCCCCGCTTTCTCAGTCTTATTTCAATGCAAAAAACACCGTCTCATATTCAGGCCAATACGGTAATTAATGTCAGGTTCTAAAATGGTTAAAAATGTTACATTTATGTTGCAACTTACATCAAAGTTTTCAACCTGCTCCATGCCACCTCCAATGAGAGTTTTAATCTAAGTAAAATGAGAGAAATGATTGGTCAGAATTTTTAAGCTAACCCTTTCCATTCTGTAACAACTGTAGCAGTACTTACTGCAGTGATGCCATCTAACACCTTCATGAGGATGTCCGGACATGAAGAGGCACAACCAGCCCTGGCTCTTGCCGCTTGGATTTTACTGCAAAATGTTATTTTTTATTTAACACATGAAATACATTTCAGGACCACTTGAGCAACCCAACCAAAATGGATTCACAATCCTGCTGGAGTCCATGTAAACATTTATGTAAGCACCCAAAACAAAACAGAATCAATCAACCAACCTGTGGAGGATATCACACCAGTCTGCTTTTACATCAGGAGAACTGCAAGGCAAATCACAACATGAATCCACAGCACGAGAATCAAATGACCAATGAAATCACGCGAGCTGTCACTGGGTTCTTTTGATCAAGTGGAAAGTGTAACTCAAGTCAGTCATGGGAACAGGAAGCTGCGTCACGGCGACCCCCAACCAAACAACTTCCACTTCCCCACATTGCTTGCAGCTTATGTGTGGAAAGTGAAAGGTGCCCACACTTTTCAAACAGGTGGGGCTCGAACCCACGTTAGCTACATCATTGACGTAGTGGAGCATATCATGCAATGTTGACTTTTTGTTCTTTGTATACAAAAAGTGAGCACTAACCATTCCTATTTTGCAACATTTTGTCTCGTGATCATCGAGTGAACTTTCTCTTTGCTATTTCCCTATTTTTATGAAGGCCGCAGATCACATGAGTGCTTACTATTAGCCGTTGCTGAGTGTCAACTCACCAAAAAGACACTAGACAAAAGGTAAGGCCCCAGAATAAGGCAAGGGTCACGCCGAGATCCCCATCCTCCTCGGTCCCCTCATCATCCTCTGCCTTATCTTGGAAATTGTGAACCCAAATGTCCTCCAGTATCACTTGATGCTTGAGGCGGTAGCTGGACATCGACCTGCAAACGAGCAGAAAAGAACATTTGCTGCAGTTTTCCTAAATCAATAAGCTCTGAAATATCCACAAGGGTGTTTCACTATACAAGTTGTCAACAACAGATAGATCTCAACGTGTCAATTAACAGTAATTACTGTGCGCCATGATATGCGTCCCTACTGGAACAGTAGGCAGACTGCGGTAGAGAATTGAAAGCGACTTGCCTCCCACTTTGGAACTTCAAAACTTTCTTCTACTTTGACTCAAGCATGAAACTGTTGCTACCCACTCTGTTTGTGTATTTACTCACAATTATTATTTTTTAAACCTGGAAACCTTTTTCACATTATAACAGAACCAAGAACACTAAAAAGACATTCTGTTATTTCGTAAGAAAACAAAGTTTCTCCTGAGTTGAGTCATGGTGACTAAATAAAGGCGGTTAGTCTCTACGGAGATTCCCTTGCAGTCTGTATATAAAGTCTAAAAACACCCAATTTGCCATTACTTCGTTCCCCTTTTACACACCTATTCTGATACTCCGTTAAACATAAGATGACTGTAAAAAAATTATATAGTATTTTGTTTTCATGAGAAAATCTTCTTTGTATGGTAGAAATGTTCAACAAATTGTGGCCACCCTGACGGAGTGTTGGAATTTGATAAACCAGTTATATTTTATTCCATTTATTATAGGGTCGATGTAAATCATATTGCCAATGACTAAGCTGAAATAATTTAGAACATTATTCGTATGAGACAATTTTGAGGAAGTCTGTCGTACCATTCTAAATGATCCTGGAAACTTCTATATGTAAAATCTATTTGTAGTCAACTATAAACTTAGAAATTGGGATGTGCATATACTGAAAAAGAGTATGAATCATTTTGGAAAATATGTGGTGGTGGTGGGAGTGGTTTGGATTGGTGGTTTAGTGGTTCGGAGTCCAATTATGTAAGAGTCTGTGCCGATTCCAAACTAAAATTGCTCCTTTCGCGGGTTGATTTTTGGAGTATGTGTGTGATGGGTAATGAAGTAAACCGATGTTGTGGGTACAATTGTGTGACTTTTGACCCTGCATGTGTAACCACAGCAGGAATGTCATATCATTTGTTCATACTCACTTGATTTTAGCGAAGATTATGACATCATTGAAAAGGAAGAGGTGTCGCTCCCTTGTTTTAGTGCCCTCTGTCACATGAACACACTCGTTCAGCAGCAGTTCTCCATTCTCAATGGTGAGGCCATGGACAAACGGACTGTGCTCCACTGACACCCGACAAGAAGTCTCCTCCCTGCTAGAGATAAACAAACAACACACACACGCACACGCACACACCTTCCTTATTCCTTATTATGGAGGTTATGAAAATATTTTTCTTCGATAGACTGTATATTAATACATATGGCTGTGTGAATATTGTACAATGATTTCAGCAACAAAAGCATTCTGCCTTCACTTTTAATTTTAAAAGGACTATATTACGCATGCCTTGACATTTTTTCCCATATTTTCTGGGGATTAAATGCTTAGCTGGCTGTCAATAAAATACAATAAAATATTTTTATTAAAATGCTTCTGTCAGGTCAGATAATGTGGAAGTCCAACACAAATAAAATTATTTTTGGCTATAAATGTCTGTGAAAGCAGCGCTGGTCATGATGAAACTTCAAACATTCTATGCTAGTAGCTGTACAATAATAATAATATTAAAAATACTAATAATAACCATCATCATTATCATCAGTAACTCAAGAAAGAGCAGTAAAATGAGCTGAGCTGAATCTAATGGGTCGACAAAAATGTTCTACCACATTTCCTGTCAATTATTGTCTTTGATAGCTGATTCATTTCATATGTTAGGAGTCAGGACTGGGAATAGATAGCATCAATTATAGTTCCTAATGTAAAAAAGATGAATGTCCATGTATCTCAAAGTTTAACATCCATTTAAGACTGATGCATTTATATTTGGAAGTGGTCATTAAGAGCCACCCATTATGACATTACATGTGTCCGGGGCTTGTCTGCCTTCCTTTGTGTTGATTTTCTTTTCACGTCACGCCGTACGATTTTAAGTGCATGCCTCAGTCCCAATAAAGAAAAATCAAATAAAAAAAGACCATTATGCTCCCCTACTTATGAAAGTTGCCAGCCATATATATATATATATATATATATATATATATATATATATATTTATATATATATATATATATATATATATATATATATATCGATGTTATTATGGTGTTCGGTGGCCCGAGACAACAGAGGCTCTGTTGTATTGGCAGTGTTGTGTTTGCTCCAAGCCTTACATATATATATATGAAGATCATGATGATGTGATAGTAGTTTTGGCTCTTTGATAATGTTCTACTGACCTGATTGGAGACCACGGCATGCCCAAAGCCTTCCCCAAAACCAATGACGGGGCAGAGCGACGCCGCTGAGCCATATTCCGGAAATGCTGTAAGAAAACAAAAACAGAAATACTGAAGTCATGAATGCTAATTACTGAATACTCAAAATCCTCACTGATGACAAATGTTCATCTGTAATAACTAAATGATTTTAAATAGAATCATTTGAACATGAACTCTGAGCGTCGGCGTCAGAAGAGTACTCACGGGACGCAGCGAGGCTGTAGCTTCATCGTAGCTTCCTCTCCTCATTGCGATATCTCCGCTAGAGGAACAGTCCATGCTGGCACTTTCTGGCGAGCTTCCTCCAGGTGTGCTTTGTGGTCTCGACATCCGGCAAATGGAAGGGAATAGACTTGAGGTGTTCAGTTCAATGGCGCTTTTCCAAATGAGCAATTTGCAAAACTCCTTCTGACTGGTGCTAATGAGGGTCAGGACCGTAACAATGCAGGCTCAGCTGGCACAAAAAATGAGGGCAGTGAGGGGCTGGGCTTGACCTGGTCCTATAGTGCCAGTCTGATCTCACCCCCCATCCCATCCCATCCATCCCACCTTCTTTTTATCCTGTTCTGCTCCATTGGTGCAGCTTCCTTACATAATGACCTCTCCGTGTGGGCCTCGTGAAACGCCAACAAGGGGTCCATCCATCCTTATAAAACGAGCTTGAAATTATTGTTTTGCTGATTAGGAGGTGTAATGTGTAATCAGCTATAGTGCACACTTTGTCAGTGGGGAAATGCTTACGTTGGTACTTGGCCTCCACATTTCTCATGATTGCAGCCTATGCAGGTGCAAAAGAGAGTCTTCCACACTGAAATTACTTTTCACAACTCGTGACAGCCCGCAAATAAGATGTGCATATATCTTATTTGCTGGATTTGTATTGTAATGCCCCTCAGTGCGTCAAGGATATTCAGATGGTTTGATCGCCACTTTTATTATAACAAACAAAGCAACAGAAAAACACATTCAAACAGGAGTTGCTGGTGGCCACAACTCACGCCCATGCGCCTCACACACCAAGTGATTGCCAAGCTAACCAGCCCACACAACCCACCCGCATGACGTCACTTCTCACTCTTGGCCCCGCCCTCACACGCCCAGATACGACAACAAATAATACAGGACGTTCCAGTGTGTTGATTTATTGGACACCATCTCTCTCGGATCACAGAATTAAAGAATTGAACTAAGTACAAGTAGAGAATTAAGTAAATGCATAAGTTAGAGTCGGAACATCTATTCAACCCTAACAGCATATATTTCCATTTAAGATAATATAGAAATAATAGACTGTACAGTGGGCGGTACACAACAACATGTAAATATCAGCATATGCACAACACAAGAACACAGTATTCAGTATATGGTACATTCAGAGTTTTTAGCAAAGATGGAATGCTGGCGAGTCAGGCAGACTTTTGGATATTTTCTTTAAACCACAAACCTCAAAGTGAATACAGCCCAGTCAGTAGTGTGCAGCGTGTCAAACAACACAGTAAACGTCAATAACAGCTAATGTATCCAATGTTGCAGACATTTAAATGTTGTTTTATTGACTGATATGACTGATGTTCCTGAAGGTAGTGTTGCGTGTTGTGCGGGATGTCCGTTGTTGAGCCAGGAAAGCAAAGGTATGGAGTTTGGAGCTGGTTCTTTATTGGCAAGATCTTGGGTTGTTTAATGGCGGTCAATACACAAGGCACGGCAGCAGATGAAACAACAACTTCTGTCTCCAGGTCAGCTTGTTTTATACTGTCCGGAAAGGCGGGAACTTGTCACATGACCATTTCATACCTGGGGCGGGAACTTGTCACATGACCTGAGTGTGGGGGGCGACACCGCCCAGTGTGTGTGTGTCTGTATTGTATTCGTGTTCTGATTGAGCAGTTACGTTTGCATGAAATGATAAAAGAATTGTACATATATGAGCATCATATTGTACAGAGATTGTCCACCCTAATAGAACATGTCTACATTGCCGTTGCTCCCTCTTCAATAGTCAATACAAATTTTTTACACTCAAGACTTAGTAAATACAGTGGAGCCTCGGTTTTCGAACACAATCCGTTCCAGAAGGCTGTTCGAATTCAGAATCATATTTTGCTATTACAAATAATGGAAAAAAAATAATCCGTTCCAAGACAAAAATAAAATCCATTTTTTCATTTGCGCACCGCCGAAAGTGCAACCGTAGCATGTCACCAACCACACAACTGCACCGCGCTGGTCGCATTATTGTCACAGAGCGGCCGCTGAAATTTTGAAAATATTTTTCAAGTCCTGATGTACTTTCCAAAATTTAAGTGGACCTCAGTTCGCAAGGAGCTTAATTTTGTCCGATCGCGAAACTGCAGCGCACCGCCGAACGCGCAACCGTAGCGCGCCGTCGACCGCGCAACTGCCTCGCGCTGGTCGCATTATTGTGACAGAGCGGTCGCTAAAATTTTGAAAATATTTTTAAAGTCCTAATGGACTTTCCAAAATTTAAGTGCTCCTCAGTGCGCAGGGAGCTAATTTGGTCCGATCGCGAAACCGCCCGCAGCGCGCCAGGCGCTCACCGTCGCATTGCTTTAGGAGCGTCTTTGTGTTTTAGGATGACTTTACTGCTCCCACTTGCTTCCTTTGGAGGCATGATTAGAGTTGATGCAATTCTCAGAGTAACGAGAACGTAATAACAAACGGAGTCAGTTGGCATGCGGGTCCTATCGGCTCATCTCGCGAGGTTCGACAACCAAATTTCGTCCGACATCCGAAGCAAAAAAATCTCGAATACTTTGTTAGAATACCGATTTGTTCGAGAACTGGGACGTTCGAAAACCGAGGCTCCACTGTATATACGTTATCATAAAAACATAAACGTTGTGAGGAGGTTTTTCTATTTTTTACATTTACTTAAAATTTCATTTGGGGTCCACAAGGAGCAACAGTAACACATGAAGCACACACGTGTAGACACATAATTCAGGACCAGTAAAGTTTGATGATGTCCAGCAATATTTAACAATGTTTACCATTATTTAGTTTTGTAGTGCAATGAAATAGTGTCCCCTGCAAAACAAAAAACAATTGCTTGGCTTATTTTCTACATAAAACTTTCAAATTCCATGCAAAAGACCCATGAGCAAAATACTTATAGCTGTCACATTATATAGTTATGTTATATTGACACATTGTGTTTCTTTCTGCGAGGGGGAAAACGTGAAAAGTCTTGATATAATACAACCAGACGGGCAGGATAGCATGAATCGATTAAGACTGGTCCTACTGGGGGTAATCATGTTTTTTTTTTTTTTTAAATAACCTGCCAGAATGTCTGTTAATGCACAAAGCGGCTTGCTTTTAGAGGGTCAAATGTGAAAGCTGAAGGGATCAATTCACCGCCTGCTTCTATCCAATTGTAAAGCAGTAATTATGGGACTCTTTGCATCTTTGGGCCGAAACGTTTTTCTTTTTAAATAGAGGTCACAGAGGCAGCCAAAGAATTGTTGACACTTTTCTTTTTCAAAGGATTAGCGGTGTTCTTTGGCGTTGACCCCCAGCAGGTGTTCACCAGTTTTGCATGGACGTGCTTACTGCTGTTACTTTTAGCGCTTTTGCTTTTGCTCTGTGTGTGATCTCTCGATAAAGCAAAGGCCCTACGGATGTAGCCACGCTCCTGGAGCTGGATGTAGATGAGGTCGGGAGCCAAAGCGACTTGGGCTCCAACCCGATTGCCTCCCAATTTGGGCCAGAAATAGACCAGGAAGGACTGGAGCTCCTTCTGGAAGGTTTTGTTGAAGTAGAAGTAAATAAACGGGTTGTAGATATGGGAACTTTTGGCAAAGAGGGCGGGAAAAACAAAGCCCTCAGGAGCCATGTACTGGCTCTCTTTGTGGAATATGAAGAGGAAGGACACAATGGTGTACGGTGCCCAGGCGATAATAAAGCCGAGACTGATGCAGAAAAACATCTGGGGGGAAAAACGGATAGATAAAAGAAAATTACAATGGAAATGATGCAGGACATAGAGATGACTGAGTCTACGTGAAGAACAGAGAAAACATCACACACAACATTCACAGCTCACCATGGAGAGTCGTTTCTCAGCACGCCGCAGGCTGTTGTGGATGACTCGCGCCGACAGTGAATAGGAGAAGCGGGATATCTTGTACAAGATCTGGCAATGGGACATCACAATGACCAAGACAGGAATCAACGTAAAGCACGCAAAAGAGCAGATGACATAGAAGGCGTCTTTGGCCGAGGTGTGGTAGCCTCGCCAGGCGATGGTGCAGGACAATCCGTAGGGCTCTGGGACATACTCGCCCCAGCCAAAGAGAGGGAAGCTGGACCACACTGTGGCTACCAGCCAGATGACACAACACACCAGCCTAATGTTGGCGTTCTCCAACCACGCAGCTGAAGAAAGAAACACTTGAATTGGTGCTGTTGTTAAATCACTGGCTCCATGTAAATCTTGATTTCGACTTCAAAACGTATGGTCATGAGATTTTATTCGGTCAAATCGAGACAGTACTCACTCACCGTAAACCAAGCTGTAGCACGTTTTAAGGTAGCGTATAATGCTGATGGCGGCGATGGTGAACATGCCACACAGGCCAAAGATGTAGCAGCCCAGGCCGTAGTAGATGCACGTGACATATTCGCCCAGCCACACATGGTGGAAGGATGACACAATGGAGAGCGGGTAGAAGCAGATGCAGCACAGGAAGTCCACGACGGCCAGGTTGACGCACAGCAGTTCAGAACCCACCATTTTCTTCCGGCGGCGATAGCAGATCACCAGAACAATGCCGTTACCCAGAACTGAGAGCAACACTGGCGTAACCAGAAACAGATGACAATCACTCTTTTTTTTTTTAAATATTGGCAATATGTCATACATCTGTCCATCTTCCATTACTATCATGATTTTATACATTTATACACTGTATATTATTACAGTGGAGCCTCGGTTTTCGACCACAATCCGTTCCAGAAGGCTGTTCTAGAAGTGAATCGTGAATCATGTTTTCCCATTACAAATAATAAAAAAAAATCGTTCCAAGCAAATAATAATAATAATAATAATAATAATAATAATAAATGCCCTTTTTAAGCATTTTTTCATTTGCGCATTTTTGTCCGATCACGCAACTGCAACGCACCGCCGAACGTGTAACCGTAGCGCATCGCCGATCGCGCAACTGCACCGCGCTGGTCATTATTGTAACAGACCGGTTGCTGAAATTTTGAAAATATTTATAAAGTCCTGATGTACTTTCCAAAATTTAAGTGGACCTCAGTGCGCAGGGAGCTTAATTTTGTCCGATCGCGCAACTGCAGGGCACCGCCGAACTCGCAACCGTACCGCGCCGCCGACCGCGCAACTGCACCGCCCTGGTCGCATTATTGTGACAGAGCGGTCGCTAAAATTTAGAAAATATTTTCAAAGTCCTGATGCACCTTCCAAAATTTAAGTGGACTTCAGTGCGCAGGGAGCTTAATTTGCTCCGATCGCGCAACCGCAGCGCGCCGGGCGCTCACTATCGCATTGCTTTTCGCATTTTCTTTGTGTTTTAGGATGGCTTTACAGCTCCCACTTAAAGTTAAAGTCCCAATGGTCTTCACACACACATCTGGGTGTGGTGAAATTTGTCCTCTGCATTTAACCCATCCGCGTGTGATTTTGATCCATCCCCTGGGGGAGCGGGGAGCAGTGAGCAGCAGCGGTGCCACGCTCCGGAATCATTTGGTGATCTAACCTTTGGAGACATAATTAGAGTTGATGCAATCCTCAGATTAACGAGAATGTAATAACGAACGAAGTCACTTGGCATGCGGGTCCTCGCGGATCAACCGAATTTCGTCCGATATTCGAAGCAAAAAAAAATCTCAATTTTTGTGTTCGAATACCGATTTGTTCGAGAACCAGGACGTTTAAAAACTGAGGCTCCACTGTATCATAATTTTTAGCATGGGAGCCATTTCAATTTAGGTTTCCTGATGAAAGGAACGGATGCTAATCTTGATGAAGCACTTAACTATAAATTGCATTGCTTGCCTCATGCTCTCCAGCCCCGAAAAACCGCAATTTTCTACTGTAATAATGGTGCTAAATCAGTAATTATTCATTCATTCATTCATTCATTCATTCATTCATTCATTCATTCATTCATTCATTTATGTCCGTGCTGGAGCCAATCCCAGTTTGGAGTGGTCAAAGTGATTACGTTCTATTTACAATACTTTATTATGAATTGACAATGACTAGTGATTAACATGCATTCAAGTATTTCATATCTTTTCATTGTAGTTTAAGATATTGACTACTTAAAATGATTGCTATTGCAATTGTATTGACTTGCTCAACTCACTTTTTGAGAAAAGCAACTTGGATTTATGAACCTCATGGCTTATAATTGTGGTGAAAATGGTCACAAAGTTAGACAACAACATTCTATTTATTATGAATACATTTTTCATTGGGTTTTAAGGGTATGACGATTAAATAAAATCACCCAATTAATACACTGTCACCTAATTCACGTTTTAAATTAACCTACATTTCAAAAAGCTATTCAAAAAATCAAATTCCAGAAATATTAAATTGATTAAAAGGAAACTTTAAAGAATCTGTTTTAGAGGAGTTTACGTTTTTGTAGCGTTTTAATGTAAAATAAATATACAAAAATCTAATTTTCATACAAAAAAAAAAAAAAGAAAGAAAAAAAAGACCACGGTGCACGTACCTACTGCGAGGATGGCAAGTCCCACGCATATGTCAGCAGCGGCGCTCAACTTGGAGGTGAACAAATGGTTGGTCGTGTTATCTGAAGTGGAATTAACGGACATCTCTGCTCCAACATCCCCTGTCGCTACACGAAAAATAGAGAAAAAAAAAAAAAAAAAAAATATATATATATATATATATATATATATATATACATACATACATACATACACACACACACACACACACACACACACACACACACACACACACACACACACACACACACACACACACACACACACACACACACACACACACGCACATTATTTCCTCCATGGCGCAGGACTTGTCGCCAGGGCAACCGCACGTCAAGTAAAAAAGCGTGCAAGTAAAAGAAATCCGTGAGATAATCGGCAAGTACCGTCAGCACACTTCATCGGGTAGTCGATTAGCAACAAAGCTACAATCTAATGAGATACGAGTGTAGGTGGCTGCTGTATAGCTGGACATTTGGAATTCATGTTATCATACTTGATATGGATAATACACATCATAGTGAAAAATGTTTCCAATAATGTGCATAAACAAATTGTAAAAATCAAACTCGAGAACATAAATTAAAGGAATAATTTTGTATTTCGAAGCTGGCATTTAACAGGACAGTGTGCCAAGTCGAGCACAGCATAGTAGGAATAATGTCGCCGTCTTGAGACCACTATGGTGTAGTACAACTGGTGGGAGTAAAAAGACAAGTGCGTTCTATGCTTGGAATAGAAAGATAATGGACTTTATTTCATGAGGAAATCTCAGAAAAATCTGAGATTACAAAACAGGTTCCATTTGTTTCCAGCGCAAATGAGAAAATTTAAACATCATAGATGTTGGAATGCTGTACCGTCAAAAAGGCAGCAGAGAAACCAAACGAAAATATTTGAAGTTAAAAAGGACAGTTGAAGACCACCCATTCCTAACAACTACAAGGAAAAAAGTTTACTTAGAGACATAGGAGAATCAGGAAGAACAGGTAGTAAAGTTTCCTTCTCAAAACAACCAAGTGTTTATTTTCTTGTTTCACTACTTCATGATACATCTTAAAGCGAGGATCTCTGGAAAATGTGTATTTCATGACCAGTTGTTTATGCGCAATAACACTACAGTGAAGTTTGGACAATTCCAGCAGTAAATTGAATCTTAATATATATGAAACATGGTGGTTTAGGGGTCAGGAGAGTATCTTTAAGGCCTTCCCTAAGCTTGCCAAAGGGGAGGGGGGTAGAAAGGAATTTTACATTTCACTACTAAAGTTGTCAACCACATGACAAACTATCATCATCATCTGGACGTGACAGTAGAATAAAAACGTTTATCTCACAGGTAGAACCTGTGTTATGTTACTGTACATTTACATGAATACTTTGAAACTACATTTATAACTGAATCAACAACGTCATATAATCCATAGGTCCCCTTTAAATAGAGTGGCATTGTTTTTTAAGTCACCTCCAAGCTAGCATACAAATTAGGGAAGCACTGATACCAATACCAGAATCGGAGCTGATTCTGTATATCATTACTTGTACTTATAAAAAGGCTCTGATATTAAAAAAAACAATACCACTTCATCAGCCTGACAGTTGTAGTAGTAGTAGTAGTAGTAATCATGTCGGTGGTGCGGAAATACTTTTGGTAAACACAGATGATAACATTACAGCCACCTGAAAATTATGCTCTGAAAAATGGATTTTGAATTCTAGTCAGGCTGTGACGGAGGCTGCCGTCACGCAAAGACAACATTTCTCCAGCTAGTCTCCAAGACACAAATGTACTTGACTCAGTCTGGAAAAGTGGTATCGGTGCATCCCTAATAAAAATATAACCATTCAACCAATATACTGTACAATCAAGCCTGCCTGGCAACCCATCTTCCTCCATTTGTAAAATGTACTGCCAAAAAAATAAACTTTGGAAAAATATAGTACTGTATGCCTTATTTTCTCCTCTACATATTTTTTTTACAGAAACAACTCAAAGTAATTAAACAAAATACTTTGCTTCCCTGCCTGTGTAGTTAGACATGACAGAAATATATCCTATGCTGAATATCTTTGCATAAAGACTGGAAACAGGAAAATGTGACTTAAAAAAACAACAACATTTTAGGGCAAAGACAGTTTTAATTTGGTTCTACAAAAAAACAAAAACGGATGCAATATAAATGTTGTATTGGTTTCCAGGCTTTACACTAAGCTAACAGCTATTTGCAATATATATTTGTCTATTTATATACTGAAAAACATGACAGCAGCGTCACAGTATCCCCCAACATGATCGATCACGCAATTATCAATTCACCTCCTAACGCTAATCCAGGCTAAAAAGTGGAAATTGAAGTCAATACTTCTATGTAATTACTCGGAATAAAAGCTGCTGTGCTGCTCCCATGGTTTCGCCCAGAGAAAATTTGTATTTTTTTTTTTTTACCTGAAATGTAAAACTAACTGAAGAACAATATTCAACTCCAAACACCCCTGCAAGATTCAGACATAGACACAATCAATTGGTATGTTTCGAATGATTGTTCAACCTCTATCATTGGAGGTTGTTTTGTGTACATTTCAGCAAGTCTCCCGGTGGGCGTGGTCCTGTCTGCCTTTTAACTGCAACCCCAAGGTCAGCAGCAACGACAGTACAAAATAGACATCTTTGTTGAGCGATTCAGCTGGTGGCAGAAACAATCTGAGTCTTGTGGCAGAAACAATCTTGAGTTGCTGAATTCAAGTCATTTTTTTCTTTCCCCCCTACCCGACCGACGTGTACACGGAATACAATGAGAGAAGACAAATCAACTATATACTGCCGGTAATATCAAATCTTTTTCCTTGAGGCGAAGCCACTCAATGCGACAAACCTGGAGATGAAGTCAGTCCATTACAGACAAATCCTCTCACTGGCTATCCTGGTTATTATTATTGCTATTCTTGTTGTTGTTTTGAACACTTAGGAGCTTGTGGCTGTTGTTCTGTTCTAGTGTACTGTTGCTGAGTCTCAGCTCGTCCAGCTTCTTCCACAGCTCGTCGCGCTCCTGCTCCTTCTTCTTTTCCCTGAACGTGGTCAAACCAGAACAATAAGCATTTAATGTTCGTTATTCAGCTATTTGAAATGAATGATGACAGTTTATAGGTAAAACTAAAATAATTTTCTCCCTAATACATGATACGCGGAAAACAACGACATTGATAAGTCATTTGAACCCACCTTTGCCGGTCTGATTTATAGGAGGAGGTCAACTCATCAAAGAGTGTACAGTTCATCTCCATCAATGTCTTCAGCACATTGTAGACCAGAGCTACGATAGTCCTAAAATGTACAATGGTACAGATTAATCAATAGGTGTCTGTTTCTAATACTTAGTCGCCATTATAATTGAAAGAGCAACAATCACATGCAGACAAAAGCAGATTTTGTTTCTTGGTTTTCAAATGAGATGCCAGCTCGTAAAAAGTGTCAGCTGGAGTTATGTCTTCTTCGGCACCTTAATGTGAAAAGTACGTACGGATTCCAATGCTCTTTGGAAATTCTGTACAGGCTACAGAACATGATGGGGAGGACCTTGTCGATGTTCTCCTCGATGAGGCTGAGAATGTACTCATTATTCCAGAAGTACAGCGCTCGCTCTGCTACCTGTTGGGACGGAGGGAAAATAATCTGCAATGGTTTCAAGTTTCCATACAGGTGACTGAGAGCCATTTTGATGATGACTTCATCTATTTTTTCACCCCAGTACTAAAACTTAACATAAAAATGAGAAATGAACAGACTAAAAAAAACGCGAGAACATACATTTGTAATTCGCTAAATCATAACTTACTTGAAAATGGGGATTGGCCACACATCTGGCAATCTGCTTGAACAATGGCTCCTGGATTTTCTTGAACTGCGTAGGCTCAATGACATCCAAGATCTCCTCAATCTCACCCAGGAACATCACCTGTTGAGACACAACAAACATGAAGCCATAAGAAAACCAGCTGCGGTTGACACGTGTGGATTTTTATAAATGTACCTCTTTCTGGCTGCAGGTCTTGGGCCAAAACTTCAGCAAGCCTCGTATCACCTAAATATAACACGATAATTCATTGGGGACTCCTTCAATGTGCAAAATGTATCTTTATCTCAGTTGCGTAGGTGCTTTTCAGCACCAACAGCAGAATTCTCTGCAGCGTGACTAATTTTAGCACCCTCGGATAGTGTGCGGAGTGGGAGGAATGTTTATTTATTTTATTTTATAATGGCGTTTAACCAAACTTGAGGTTTTCCATCAGGCATGGCGCAACAGCTTCCTGAAATATAAAGATGCGCTTATCTTAGCAAAAACTCGTTATTTTTCGCAAGTCATTAATCTCAATAAAAACAATCCTAAATACCTATTTGATACAATGAAAAAGCTAACACTACGCCAGCCGACCCCCGATAGCTCCTTTCACTCAGCTGACGAGTTCATGAAATTCTTCGCTCGAAAGATTGAATCCATTAGGGATGAGCTCAAGATGACCATTCCGATCGCTCAGTCGAGACCGCCGATTACCGGCGCTGACGATCATGCAATAACCCTTTCAAATTTTAAAAGCGTGTCCCTCGAAAGGCTTACACAATTAGTTAGTGCGGCTAAACAAACAACATGTTTACTTGACCTGCTTCCAGCCAAACTATTTAAAGATATATTTCAAATCTTAGGACCGTCCGTCTTAAATATAATTAATCTGTCTGTCTCCTCTGGGATAGTGCCAACAGCCTTTAAAACTGCTATCATTAAACTGCTACTTAAACGACCAAATCTTGACCCGGACTGTCTCAGTAATTATAGGCCAGTTTCAAATCTCCCATTCATAGCAAAACTTCTTTAAAAAGTAGTAGCGCAGCAGCTTATTGATTACATGGTCGCTAATAAACGATTTGAATCTTTTCAGTCTGGTTTTAGAGCTAATCATTCCACTGAGACAGCACTTGCTAAAGATGATCTCCTCATAGTTATGGATTCAAACACTTCAGCGGTATTGTTACTACTCGATCTTAGTGTTGCCTTCGACACTGTAGACTTTGATATTTTATTAGAGCGTCTTAAAGGTTGTGTTGGTATTTCAGGGTCAGCACTATGCTGGTTTCACTCATATCAGACAGGACACACCAAGTGCTCCATGGCAATATGTCCTCTGAGCTCTATAAGGTTACGTGTGGTGTCCCACAGGGATCGGTACTAGGACCAATTCTATTTAATATTTATATGATTCCGCTTGGGGACATAATACGTAAATATAATATTAGTTTTCAATGTTACGCGGATGACACCCAATTATATATGCCATTATCAATGACAGATCCGCGGGACTGTTGTAATCTTGAGGCGTGCCTCGCGGAGATCAAGCAATGGATGTCTCTCAACTTCCTTCGTCTTAACCCAGGTAAAACTGAGATGTTGATAATTGGTCCAGCTCGTTATCAACATTTATTTAAGGAAACCACTATAAATATAGATAACCATACTATCACTCAGAGCGATACTGTAACTAATCTCACGGTAATATTTGACCAAACGCTCTCCTTTCAAAAGCACATTAAGAATATAACCAGAATTGCGTTTTTTCACCTTCGCAATATTGCTAGGATTCGTCCAATCCTCTCGACCGGTGATGCGGAAATTATTATACATGCGTTTATCACGTCGCGCCTGGACTACTGTAATGCATTATTCTCTGGTCTTCCCAAGTCCAGCATCAAAAGTCTACAGTTAGTACAAAATGCTGCTGCAAGGCTGCTCTCACAGACAAGAAAATTTGATCACATTACCCCAATATTAGCCAACTTACACTGGCTCCTGGTCAATTTAAGATGTGACTTCAAGGTTCTTCTATTAACCTATAAATCATTGCATGGCTTAGCGCCTTCATATCTCATCGACCTAGTTGTTTGTTATGTTCGTCTCGTAACCTTCGTTCACAAAACGCTAGTCTTTTAGTGACACCGAGGGCCAAGAAAATGTCTGCAGGGGCTAGAGCACTTTCTATTCGGGCTCCAGAGCTCTAGAATGCCCTACCAATGGATATTAGAATTGCTACCTCAGTAGAAACATTTAAGACATGTTTAAAGACATATTTTGATGATATGGCCTTTAATTAAAAAATTACCTGTAGTGGCCGATTCGGCTGGAATTTGTTTTTGCTCCCTCTCAACGACCCCACTTCCCCCACCCCTCCCCGGCTGGGGTAGTGGTTAGGTGACACCCAAGCTGACAGCGGCTATCTAGATTCTCGTGGACCAAATTCAGGCAGAGGGAACTGCAGTGGATTACCCTCCTCGAAGACACTGCCAGTACGATCGAGGGCTCCTCCGACAACTCTTCGCTTTGGCCTGGACATCCACTTTTTGATTTCCATATTATGTATTTTATGTGCCCTCTTTGCATCCATTGCAGCCTGGTGATCCTGAAAGGGGGATCCTTCCATCTGTGGTCCCTACTCAAGGTTTCTCATTTTTCCCCTGGTAGTTTTTTTTTTTAGTTTTTCCTTGGCCTTTTGAGAGCTCAAGATCAGGGGATGCTTTGAGAATAATTGTCAATTGTTTGTCTATGTGAAGCCTTTTGAGACTGCTTGTGATTTAGGGCCATACAAATAAACTTGACTTGACTAATTTGTTTTACCGGTTCAGTTAGTGTCGGATCCTTTTCCAGGAACTGGACCACACAGTATGCCAGCTGAAAGACAAGATAAGTGGCTCAAATTGATATCCCATGACAATGATAAACCAGCATCAACAGGACGACTGTGCTCAAAATTATTCTTTTTATATTTCATAGAGTTATTGTGATTATGAATCAAGGCCACACTATAGCATAACCACTAGAGGGCGTTGTAAAATCATTCTTACCTGAGCATGAAAGAGGGCCAGTCCCTTTGCTGTGTGTAATGGGATGAGCACCTTCATCAGGAATTGTTTGTGTTCTGCTTTCAAAGGCAGTGCAAACCCATTGATGATACTGTACACAAGAAACGCAGTCATCATTATATAGCCCTTCACTAAAAGCAATTACATAACCAGGAGTTGAGTTCAAATAAAAATAGACTAAAAATATTGTAGTCTAGAGATGTTTTAAGAACTTGAAAGTTAATTGTGTGACCATACACTCACCTTCCTAGAATTTCTAAGAGCTCAGCAACTCCATTGAAATGTTCAGTCTCATAGATAAACCTTCACACATAAGTAAAATGTTAATGGGATAAATACAATCACTTGCATTATGCTACACGACAAACACGTGATTTATCTCCTGTGTTCACCACACACTTTTGGTATGTACATACAATGCCTGACAACGATGGCACTATTTTTATCTGGCATAGCAGATGGTCAAAGTGGGCGCATCCATTTTGGCACCCGTGCCTTTTGGAAACGACATTAAGGGTCCCCTGTTTGAATCATCTAAATCCCATTGTCACGCAGCAACGGGGATTGTAAAGAATGCACACGGTGTCGGCAATGTTTAACGCCTCCGTCTGCACTTTGTACTTATGACCGATGCGGGCATGAGTTAATAAAGAACTTCCTTTCTTTCCCACACATAAAGTCCAATTTGTTTATATTTGGTGGTGTTTAGATTTTTTTTTTTTTTCTATCCTCCAAAGGACACAGTCATTAGTAATAGAAACACAAAACTTGTTTAACTCACCGCAAGAAGATGTTGTTGATCTGCTTCCTGATGAAGGCTCGTAACCCAAGGAACTTTCCATAAATCCGATGCAGGATGGTCTTCAGGAAGTCCCTCTCTCTTGGATCCTCACTGTCAAACAGTTCTAGAAGCTAAGACAACAGAGGGGGAAAAAATTCCATGAAAGTCGGAGTACTCATTCAGGTTTTGTTATGATATAGTTAAGGACTGTCAAACAAACTTACTAGGGTATGAACTAATAATCAAAGTTATTTAATTGGAGAAAGGTAACATTATGACTCACACTAATTTGTGTAGGACTTGTACAAGCACCACATATGTTAAAAGAGGAAGGGTGTGAAGAATGTAAAACAAATGCAATGGATGCACCCGCCGTGTCACATCTATTTGTGGCATTACATGCGATGAGTCATCATTACGAGGTATGGAGTTCAAAAGGAAATTCGGGGCTCAGCATTGGATGGCACCAATCTTCCAGTTAGCTTGTCACCAGCACCTCTGCGGTACGGGTGATAGGATATATTTAAGCCTGCACATGTTCTTTAGAAAATTGTCACTGTGCATGCAAGCTTGTTTGCAAAATTTGCTGTCATATTAACTCATTGGAATTTCATCAAAACATTGTTTTTTTTTTTTTTAGAATATCGAGTCAAATCTGTGAGTGACCACGTGAGTGGCAAGAGACTTGATTAAAGCATTTAGGTATGATACTTGCGCATAATGAACTATTATTATGACACCAAAGCTTTCCGTACTATTCAAATGCACAATGACCATTTCAGCATACGACTTTTTAGAAAAGGTGCAATTTTCTCTCCAGCGACTTTAAACGTCTGCGTATAGGAGGACTTAAATTGACCAAACTGCCGGGACTGATGTATTTCTTTTCCCACGTCACACTTGCCACCCAAACCTCCATCTATCCAGCCTGTCAATTTGCTCCCAACCGCAGCCCTCTCATTTCATCCTAAATAGCAAAACAACAGGCAGCTATTTAAAGCTCCCCACGATACGCTCTCATCATGGAAAATCAGCCCCGGCACCTCTGATGCAGCCAAGCCAACATTCCAGGCCCTTTGATTCCTGCGGAGTTGTAGAGTGATGGACTCCTGTACACCAACCACAGTGCCGATTCTGGCTCATACTCGCGAGACAAATTCCTTGCATGTTCTTGACCAACAATTTTATCAAGACCTTAATTATGAAACAGTGGACATGTAATATTTTTTACAAAAGTAACTGCTGACAAAATTGCTTACCTGAAGTACAAACTTCTGATCAATGTAGCGTTTTGCAATACTGGGTTGGAAATCCGGATTCTCGAGGAAACGCAGAAGAAACTCGTAGACAAGCTGAAAGATTCAATTAAAAAAAAAAAAAAAAGGTCCTTCTCTTGATTGATTTCTGCTAGTGGCATTTGCAACATTGTCAGTGCAGCGATAAAACACGCTTTGCATCAAACTGTATTTTAGGGGCTTCCAAAACATCTCAGCACAGGCCCTCCCAGCGGGATGCAGCTCTATGGAAGCAAAGATAAGCAACAAAATCATATCCTTACTTGGATATGTGGCCATGAAGCTTCTAAAGTGGGTTCATCCTCCTCCGGGTCAAAATCTGGGTTGTCGCTTGGAGCAAGCGTACGGAATATGTTTGTGCTGATCTGTGGAGAGGAATGATGCTGTTAATTAAACATACATAGGACTAAAACGTCACTGTCGACTTAACACATAGCCTGGAAGCTTCTTTTTTTTTTTTTTTTTTTATAAATCATATTTTCTGTGAGCTAAGTGGCAGTCATTTATGGGGGCCCAAAATTGACCAAAATTAAAAACAAATAAAGGTGAAAATAAAAGCAAATTAAAATAAATATATAATTTAAAAATACATTATATAGTTATTGTTTATCATATTTTTATTTTTGCATTTATTCCAGATTTATTTCAAAATTTTAAACATTTTATTTTTTGTATCAAATTTACTCATACATTTTTGCTCTCTCTCTCTCTCTCTCTCTCTCTCTCTCTCTCTCTCTCTCTCTCTCTCTCTCTCTCTCTCTCTCTCTCTCTCTCTCTCTCTCTCTCTCTCTCTCTCTCTCTCTCTCTCTCTCTCTCTCTCTCTCTCTCTCTCTCTCTCTCTCTCTCTCTCTCTCTCTCTCTCTCTCTCTCTCTCTCTCTCTCTCTCTCTCTCTCTCTCTCTCTCTCTCTTCTCTCTCTCTCTCTCTCTCTCTCTCTCTCTCTCTCTCTCTCTCTCTCTCTCTCTCTCTCTCTCTCTCTCTCTCTCTCTCTCTCTCTCTCTCTCTCTCTCTCTCTCTTCTCTCTCTCTCTCTCTCTCTCTTCTCTCTCTCTCTCTCTCTCTCTCCTCTCTCTCTCTCTCTCTCTCTCTCTCTCTCTCTCTCTCTCTCTCTCTCTCTCTCTCTCTCTCTCTCTCTCTCTCTCTCTCTCTCTCTCTCTCTCTCTCTCTCATTATTTTTTTTAATATTTTATTATTAGTTTTTATTTTCACTTTTATTTATTTGGGCAGTATTCACGCTCCAATAAACAAGAAAATATGATTGAAATGAGGGGGCGGTCCTAAGTGCCTCTTGGGTTGAACATGATAATATAAACAAACCTGTTTAAACACAAACCCTTCCAGCATTTTAGACATGGCACAATAGTAACAAAGTATATCCCATATACTGCTGACATGACAAAACCGGTCTAGACAGTAGACACATGATCAGCCTCCATTTTGTAATCCCCTCGAGTGCATGCGATGTTTCCCACAGCATGGGGAGAAGATCGACACCTAATGGCTGCTAATACATACAAACCTCAACTCTATATTAGATACTACAAAAAAATCAAGTAGTCTCCCAAATGACACAATTTGCTCATGTAGTGGCAGCAAATTGTACTTCATGTTTTTTCAGGTTAGGGTTATTTAGCAGGCAGTGCATCTTGAGTCCCCTTCTGCAAGCTATACTGACCATCGTGGTGATCTCAGGGTATGCGGATTCAACAAGCACTCCTCTGTTGGTGGACACATAGTCCACCAACTCATTCAGTGTGGCCCTCTTGATCTCCTTGCTCTTCAGGTCCGTCACAGAGTCCAGGAAGTCAAAGAGCATGCAGCACTGCTGGAGTTTCTGGGTGAAAAGTTCCTGCTGCTCAGTGGAGGGAGCGTCTGAAATCACACAAAAGAAAATGGAGAGAGTGCTTGCTTACCACCACCAATATCAAATCACTAAATGAAGGAACACATGTTTTGTTCATACTTCTGAAGATAATGAGTCACAAAGAGGCAGTCTAGTCATTCCCAGCTTTGACTGTAAAGCCTTTTAAGGATTAGACTGCGATTTCGTCCATGGTTATTAAAGCTGTCCAACCCAGCCAAGCTATTAACAGCATTTGGAGGCCACCCAGACAGGCACACTGCATGCTGATGTTATATTTGGGCACAGCGTAGGTAATCACTGTTGCCACAGGACAGCATCCTACCGAGAGTAGCATCACTCTGACTTCAGTCACTTTGTGCAAGGTCAAAATCTCGAAAATGAGTTCAACACGCTTAGCTGAGCATCTTACAACTAAGTATGGAGTTGCTTATATCTGCCCTGTAAATTCTCTTGTAAGTTCTCTTGTTCGGCACCCAAAAGTGTGATGCCATTGTGGTTGGGGTGTGCCTTGACAAATAGTTACTGCAGTTATATATGCATAAGGCGAAATGTCTTCTTACACAACCAGAACCAAACAAATATTCTGTACAAAGTGGTAGCATAATCACGGACTCAGTGTTTCGGATCACAAAACAGTCAGAGCCCTGTTTAGGGGAGAAAAAAAATAAAAATAAACATCAGCGGATGATTTTGACATGCAAAGAAGCACTTATGCAACTGTGAGGGCATTAGAAAAGGTGAGGTGACCTGAATGTGTTTTTGCTACAAAACAGAAATGTATAACCACAAAAAGAATTAGCATAGCAGAACTGTTAACATTTGAGAGCTTCATTAAATATCTATAGTATGATTATCAATGATCATAAATAATTCTAAACCGGAAATTGTACAAGATGAACATTCCCTTTGTAACTTTTAAACCCAAGTTAACCTCTCACAAATACTATGCATAATTATTTGCCATTATTCAATATTATGCTTACTATGAGATGAAACATTTAGCCGACGGTTTTTCTCCAAACAATTAACACCAGCAATTGTCAAACTTGGATTAGACATACCCCATTTGAGTTTGAAATCCATGCTTGAAGTTGTGTCTGTGTCTCTTTATAGACTTGAGTCCAATTATTTTACCCCCAACAATGTGATAATATTTTTGCTTTGGTGCATCAGAACAAAAACGGATTATATTTTACACCCCAAAAACTAGCCATACTTAACCCTCAATCTAAAATGATGTAGTCACACAAGCAAAGCACGTTTGGCAGCCTGCTCGGTGTTTTCAAAGCATTTGCTTGCACATCCCCAAGTTGCACAAGTGCCATTGAAAACACAAAGACGCGCATCTACATGATATCATAAGGGCAAGCTATGCCTATGTAAATAAAGGATACAGTATATGCAATGTCTTAATAGACGATATAATGAGCTTCATGTTCTTTATCAGGATACTTTTGACCTTATGTGTGCACACCTGGTTCAATAATGGGCAACTGAACTCTTCGCTCCTCTTTTCATGACTCGGCATGTTTTGTATACAAGTCAGAACGTGTGAAGCGAAAGACAGAACTATTCATGAGAAAACAACAACGGCCACAAACCGGTCTGATGGTGAGACAAACTGCATTGTTTCTTTATGGCCACAATTCACTGTTGGAGATTTAAACGGAGAATAGTGCACATAAAATGGATCGAAAAGACAATAAGAATCATTTATTATGATTCAATATTGCAATCTGATATATAATTTATTTAGTTATTTATTAGTTATTTCGTTTGAGTAATGTCCCTAGATACTGTACTACTATTGGATGGACATGTGCAATTTATCAAATGTTTCTAGAAGTCTTGTTTAATTCACACCTGTGACTTTATGACTGAAATACCGTATTGGCCCGAATAAAAGACGACCCCGATTATAAGACGACCCAGTCTTTTTCAAGACTCAAGTTTGAAAAAAGACTTTTTGAACATCAAATTTAATTTTCATACAGAAAATAATGACATCTGAAACAAATGATTATCACACTATATTCGAGAGAAAAAGCATGTTATTTTGCCTCATTCAAATCATGCAAAAACTGTATCACATCTTAATATCTGAACATTTAAATATGTAAACTAAAGTGCAATCACATTTGTAAATGAATGGCTTCTGGTTTTTGAAATGTAAATAAACCAATCTACTGTGATAAAACAACATAATTGCAATAACTACGTTAACCATCAAAGTGAAGTCTAACTGTAGTCTTGAAACAAATCTGAATAAGGAAAAACATTGCAATAAAATAATGCAAACTGGTACTGCTATTGTTGGGGAGCCTGAGGACTGTATAAGGGGGTTCGGATGGTTATGCTCTTTTCTCCCCCGGGTGTTGGTCAGAACACAGGAGGGATGACGTGGTTCAGTTTTGATTGCTTTACTGAATTATTGGCAAAAAATAATAATAACCATAAATGAAATACTTTCGGCAACACACCAAACATAAGTCATCGATCGAGACAACAAAATACATTTGCTGGCGACCATTAGTCGCCGTGCCACTGCGCAACGGCCACTCCTATGATGCGAGGCAAACTTAAAGTAGGGGGCCGGAGCTGTCAATCAAACGGCGCGCACACGAAGCAAAGCGCGATCGGGCAAACGGCACAGCAGTGGACAGGAGTAAAAAGAAATGTGTATATACTCACTTTCTGTCAAAGACGCACACGATCACAGCAACATAATCAGTCAATTATGAGCGCGCTGAAGCTGTCAATCAAACGGCGCGCACACAAAGCAAACTGCGATCGGACAAACGGCACAACAGTGGACAGTAGTAACAATAAAATGTGTATACTCACTTTGTGTCAAAGATGCACACGATCACGGCAACATACTCAGTCGATACCAGCAACCTTTAACTTACCGCTGCGTACAAGTGAAAATGGGTATAATGTCTAATGCCGAATATAAGACGACCCCAACTTTTTCAGTCTTATTTCAATGCAAAAAAACTCGCCTTATATTCAGGCCAAAAGAGCTAATGCAGCTGGGTTATGCAACAATTTTCCATTTTAGCATCCAGTATTTCAGTAACCTCTTGCAGCAGAGGTCAACTCTCATGGGAAACAGATATTCAATACCCGGATGGTCCATTTGTAGCACGGTGGCTGTTGTTACAACACAGAGACATGTAGGGGGAAAAAAAGTTAATTATTTCCATTACTATCCCAGTGACGTGAGGTGAAGTTCATGACTGGGGAGGCACTGACGTCAACATGATGGTAGAAACATTATTAACCACAACAATGATATCTATATCATATTTAATGAAACTTAAGTCCCCCTCGTGTAAAAACTCCTTGACCTTAAGACCCGCCCTGTTGGGATCTATCAACATTTCATAGAGCTAACCAAGCAGACTGACAACAAAAACAAAGTGAGCATGCTGGTCTGGTGACCTTTGAACAAACGTTTTTTTGTCTTGCACCAAGATGACAATGATGGTTGACAATGATGGTGACATAACATTCTATTTTGTGGTGTGTTTTAAGGCTTTGCAACAATGCTTGAGCAGAAATCTTGGTCAAATTTATACTTTTCACAAGCGATACGAATGTACAGTTTTGTTTTGTTCCAGCACCGATGTCTTTCGAAAGCTAAGAGACACCCACCAGTGGTCATCAAAGAATTGCTGTACTGATTTGATGCAATATTTGGAGTTGTAGCAGTTGCTAAAATAATCTTCCTCACGTGTACAGTGTACGTATTGAAAGCATGCTGCTACAGTCGGTGTTAAAAGCAGGTTAAAGTGTCACTCAGACAAAGAGCAGGATTCGTTGAATTGGAGGGTAGATGCCCACGTTTTCAATGACAGAATTATCAAAAGCAATACTAAACAATTCTAACATTGCATAATGTGCACCGGATGACAGGGCGGCAGCACAGTCTCGCTGTGATTTGCTTCCATGTGCACACGACTTCAAATTAGTATCATTAAGAAAAAACCTGGGCGGCTCGGTGGCGCACTGGTTAGCACGTCCGCTTCAGTAGGAGGGTGCCGGTTCGATTCCACCTCTGACCCTCCCTGTGTGGAGTTTGCATGTTTTCCCGGAGCCCGCGTAGGTTTTCTCCGGGCATTCCAGTTTCCTCCGACATCCCAAATACATGCTTGGTAGGCTGATTGAGCACTCCAAATTGCCCCTAGGTGTTAGTGTGGATGGTTGTTCATCTCAGTGTGCCCTGCGATTGGCTGGCAACCGGTTTCGGGTGTCCCCCGCCTACTGCCCGATGACCGCTGAGATAGGCTCCAGCACGCCCGCGACCCCCGTGGGGACAAACAGAAAATTGATGGATGGAAGAAAAAAACCTGGCAAGTGAGGTCTCAAACACATTCCTGTGACAGTCTTAACTGATAGAGCTAAACACATCGTGATCTGGCTTCACATAATCCTAACAGCCCCATGAGGGCAACTTGACAGCGCTCCTTACAAGCTGCAGGCACTTGTTTTTTGATTATTATTTTCGGGGAGCCTGGAGCCACAAAGAAGATGAAAACCAAGTTCTTCTGAACAGGCACCGGAGTAGACGTGTGTCTCGTCCTTGACATTTAAGTATCGTTCAAAAGCCCCACTTTATATAGCTACTATAACGAAACAGTGAAGAAGTCAAGCTCAAATGTCAGCTGCCTTAATTAGGATTAGAGGAAAACAAAACTGCAGTAATTGATTAAAGCGCACAGAATATGTGATACGCTGAGACTTACTATGGAATGTATATCAACTATAGAGGACAGCTAGATGAAATATGATGATAACCCATTCCAACTGTCGTCCAGTGTGCTGGGTTCTGCATTTCATCATATTAATCAATACATTCTGGTGCAAGTTTGGCAAAAACAAAAATGATATTAAGATACATTACAAAGGCTGTATTTTGAATAGAAACATTTTTCCTGGTCTGCTCCCGAGACTTTAGGTTGCCACGGCAACGGTGGTCTCTGAGTGACTCATGTTTTAGGTGTCTATCACACAACGGGGAGCTCTACATACCCCAACCGCAGGAGGCCTGAAGCATCTTCATAGTCCACCATTCAGGACCCAAAACCTGCCGTTACAATAGTAACATAGCTGTGCATGTAACAATAAACGAGTGGCAACATTATGGATATATGATTTTAAACCCGACAAAACATCCAACCCAACAGCACCATCAACATTACACTTTATGCTCCGCTGACCAACCCATGCTGTCACTTTTCATTTGTTACTTGCTCACCGTCATACACGAAAGTACCCACAAGCCATGAACAGTACATGAGCATTTGATCCGGTCAGGCATGTAATTCAAGAACGGTAAAGAAAATGGAGGGATGGATTTACAATACACAAGACAAAAAACTGAAATGTCAAATAGGAAAACATTTCCTCACCCCTCAATGGCAAGGTGGCTTCAGAGAGCAGTTTTAGCAAATACAGTGCTGCATTGAAGTGACCTGACTTGACAGTATCCAATTCCAATTGTATGAAGGGAATTATTTACTACAAAGAATGCATTCACGGTGATCTATTCTAGTGAAATAGCAGGCACAAAAACGAAATGCTCTTCCACTTCATGGCAGGAGGTACAATTAACCAAACCTAACTGCTATTTTTCATTGGAAAGGTGTGCCTTGAGCATTTTCCTAACGTAAAATATGTCCCTTGGCTCAATAAATATCAGGAAACACTGCATGACATAGCTAGAACTGACAAAGCCAAAGCAACAGGTGGCCCTTGTCTTCTTTTAGAAGGCTTGCCATCTTGAATCAGTATTTATTCAAACTCACTTCAATGTTCACGTTCAGTTCCACACACTTGGAAGTGTGATCAAGGTGTGATTCTGGGCAAGTGGGCATAGGATGTGTCACAGGCATGGCCTATTTTAAACACCCACTAGACCTCCATATCATCCTCTTACCTTTGAGCTGAGGCAGCTGTGAAAGCTCCACCGGGGCGATCTGAGTCCTGTACTGAGACGAGCTGGGAGATTTTCTCTGTTTCTGGGCCTTCCTCACCGACTTTCTCGTAAATCCGTCCACTTTCTCGGCAGCAGAGATGGCCGACATTTTGATGCGCAGCCCGAGGACGATCCGCCGTGGCGCTCCTCGTCAGATTTGCAAAAACAAGGTTTTCTCCTCACTGTGTTTCCGCCCCCGGAGCGTTCGCATCCGCAAAAAAAATGTGGAGCAACCTGCACAACTTGAAGCTCGCCACCTGTCAAAAACCTAAGACGTTATTCAGCGAGATCCGACATTGCATGTCGGAGGAGGCTGCATCTTATCTATGCCTTGCTGTTTTATGGGGACGATTTTCAACAAGCAAAGCAAAATAGCCAAAGTACAACTCGACATAGCCTCTGGGAACAAACAAGTCACTCACTCGCCTGTACGAAAAAAACCCAACCAGCCGTGGACTTCCTTCAACACTGTTTTGCTTACATGCTTATAAAATATAGACGTGTACCCCGCAAATTTAATTGCGATACCGCGAAAGTAGTCGATGTGTGAATGTACGCAGCTGGCTAACCACAGTACTGTACTGTGCGCTGGTAGCTAACACCTACCTAGCATGACTAGCTTGCTAGCATAGCTGACTTTAGACGGATACAGTAGGACAGATTGTTCCACCATCGCGATCAGAGGCGAAAAGGGTAGTAGCTCCGTATAGAGCTGTGATGCCCTTCGCATAAGAAAGTAAAATAAAAATATTTAAGAGAAATCCGTGTACACAGGCCGCTTTTGCATGCTGGTTGCAGGCAGGCGGAGTATTTTCACTCGCCGTCGATGAAGTTCAAATTCCCTCAACGCCTTAAACACTTAGAAGTTAGCCGCGTTCCTAGGCGTGTCACACGATGCGAGTTAGGTCCCCTACCAAAATGACGATTACAATTCTCATTCGGCACCATCCGCGAGAACAATTATTTTCTTCGATGTGTCTAAAACACGAAACCTCTGCTGCGAGTCGGCAGTCATAAACAACCCCAGCAGCACTGTGTGGTTGTGTTACGACCTACAGTACAGTTAGACTGCATCGCATGACGGGTTTTTGATTGACGTTCCCAGGGAGCAATCACTGAAGAGATTGTTCAAAACAGGAAACATTTTAACCAATAGAATTGTATTATGAGCGGGCTTTAACACGTGTCACGTGAAAACAAATACAGTAAAGGTACAGTAGTTTCTGTAGTAGACAGACATGAAACTCAAACTCAGAACACCATTAATAGTTTTCATTTTAATAAAAATCTGTCCATTCAACACGGTGTCACAAATAACCACCTGCTATTTTGTACATATTAACAACTGGAGCATAAGAACCGAAAAATAATATAAAACACACAAAAAACAAAATGGTGAGCAGAAATGAGTTGATGTACTTGTTAAGCTACACATGTTCATAGTAGGGCTCCAAGATGAACTGAATAATTATTACTTTAACTTATGTGCTTAATGAGACAATTGATCTGGATCTTAAAGGATTTTGCATCAACCATCTGATAAATTGGAAGGAGTTGTGCCAAATGCAGCTCCTAAGTGTAGCATGCAAGAGTAAAATAATTACTCAGAATTTTTTTTTTTTTTATTCCACACCACTCAGTCAGTGACTTGCACAGCGTCAAAAACGTTGAGGCACTACTCATGGATGCTGATGGGTCAGTCTGTGCCTCTCCTCATAAAATAGGAGGAGATTTTTTTCATGTTCTGTGGTGAGTTCATAGTCTGAAAAAAGGAAATTAGAGAAAAGATTTAATGCATGTTTTATTTTAGCGACATCTTGCATCAAGGTCTGCAAATTTCTTTTTCAGTTCATAACAACTCTCAATAAAGTTGCAAGAGAGTTGAGCGTGATTTTCTCGACTAGCAACATATTCAGAATGCCTGAATCATGATAGCTGGCGTAAAGAGCAGGAAGAAATTCTTTTTTTCACTATTTGTGTCTTGTGAGGTGCAAGTTAAACTACTTGTCATGCAAGGGTGTAGTTTGTACGTCTATAATTGGAGTCTGGTGTGAACTCTGCACTTTTAAAGTTAAAGTCCCAATGATCATCTTCACAAACACATCTGGGTGTGGGGAAATTTGTCCTCTGCATTTAACCCCTCCGTGAGTCGTCACCTTATCGTGGTGGAGGGGTTTGCGTGCCCCTATGATCCTAGGAGCCATGTTGTCTGGGGCTTCATGCCCCTGGTAGGGTCACCCATGGCAGAAGGGTCCTAGGTGAGGGGCCAGACAAAGCACGGCTCAGAAGACCCCTTATGAGGAATACAATATATGGATGTCGTTTTCCCTCGCCCGGACGCGGGTCACCGGGGCCCCTCTCTGGAGCCAGGCCTGGAGGTGGGGCTCGAAGGCGAGCGCCTGGTGGCCGGGCCTTCGCTCATGGGGTCTGGTCGGGCATAGCCCGAAAAGAAAACGTGGGTCCGCCTTCCAATGGGCTCACCACCTATAGGAGGGGCCAAAGGGGTCGGGTGCATAGTGAGCTGGGCGGCGGCCAAAGGCGGGGACCTGGGCGGTCCGATCCCCGGCTGCAGAGGCTGGCTCTAGGGACATGGAATGTCACCTCTCTGGCTGGAAAGGAGCCCGAGCTGGTGTGTGAGGCAGAAAGGTTCCGACTAGACATAGTCGGACTTGCCTCCACACATAGTTTGGGCTCTGGTACAAGCCCTCTCGAGAGGGGCTGGACTCTCTTCCAGTCTGGAGTTGCCCACGGTGAGAGGCGTCGAGCAGGTGTTGGCATACTTATTGCCCCCTGGCTGGGCGCCTGCACATTGGGGTTCACCCCGGTGAGTGAGAGGGTAGCCTCCCTCCGCCTTCGGGTGGGGGGACGGGTCCTGACTGTTGTTTGTGTCTATGCACCGAACGGCAGCTCAGAGTACCCACCCTTCTTAGAGTCCCTGGAGGAAGTGCTGGAGAGCGCTCCTTCTGGGGACTCCATCGTTGTACTGGGTGACTTCAATGCTCACGTGGGCAATGACAGTGAGACCTGGAAGGGCGTGATTGGGAGGAACGCCCCCCCCGATCTGAACCCGAGTGGTGTTCTATTATTGGAATTCTGTGCTAGACACGGATTTTCTATAATGAACACCATGTTCAAGCATAAGGGTGTCCATGTGTGCACTTGGCACCAGGACACCCTAGGCCGCAGTTCGTTGATCGACCTTGTAGTCGTGTCATTGGATTTGGGGCCGCATCTTTTGGACACTCGGGTGAAGAGAGGGGCGGAGCTGTCAACTGATCACCACCTGGTGGTGGGTTGGCTCCGATGGTGGGGGAAGATGCCGGTCCGACCTGGCAGACCCAAACGCTCTGTGAGGGTCTGCTGGGAACGTCTGGCAGAATCCCCTGTCAGGAAGAGCTTCAACTCCCACCTCCGGCAGAGCTTTTCCCACGTCCTGGGGGAGGCGGGGGACATTGAGTCAGAGTGGACCTTGTTCCGCGCCTCCATTGTTGAGGCAGCCGACCGCAGCTGTGGCCATAAGGTTGTTGGTGCCTGTCGTGGCGGCAATCCCTGAACTCGCTGGTGGACACCGGCGGTAAGGGATGCCGTCAAGCTGAAGAAGGAGTCCTATAGGGCCGTTTTGGCCTGCGGGACTCCGGAGGCAGCTGACAGGTACCGGATGGCCAAGCGGAACGCGGCTTCGGTGGTTGCTGAGGCAAAAACTCGGGCGTGGGAGGAGTTTGGCGAGGCCATGGAGAATGACTTCCGGACGGCTTCGAGGGAATTCTGGTCCACCATCCGGCGTCTCAGGAGGGGGAAGCAGTGCACGGTCAACACTGTTTACTGTGGAGACGGTGTGCTGCTGACCTCGACTCGGGATGTCGTGAGTCGGTGGGGGGAATACTTCGAAGACCTCCTCAATTCCACCGACACGCCTTCCATTGTGGAAGCAGGGCCTGAGGACTCTGAGGCGGACTCTCCAATCTCGGAGGTCGAAGTCACTGAGGTAGTTAAAAAACTCCTCGGTGGCAAGGCCCCGGGGGTGGATGAGATCCGCCCGGAGTTCTTAAAGGCTCTGGATGTTGTGGGGCTGTCATGGCTGACACGCCTCTACAGCATTGCGTGGACATCGGGGACGGTGCCTCTGGATTGGCAGACTGGGGTGGTGGTTCCCCTCTTTAAGAAGGGGGACCGGAGGGTGTGTTCCAATTACAGGGGAATCACACTCCTCAGCCTCCCTGGTAAGGTCTACTCAGGGGTGCTGGAGAGGAGGATCCGTCGGGAGGTCGAACCTCGGATTCAGGAGGAGCAGTGTGGCTTTCGTCCTGGCCGTGGAACAGTGGACCAGCTCTACACCCTCGGCAGGATCCTCGAGGGTGCATGGGAGTTCGCCCAACCAGTCCACATGTGTTTTGTGGACTTGGAGAAGGCGTTCGACCGTGTCCCTCGGGAGGTTCTCTGGAGGGTGCTTCGGGAGTACGGGGTGCCGAGCCAACTGATAAGGGCGGTTCGGTCCCTGTATCACTGATGCCAGAGTTCGGTCCGCATTTCCGGCAGTAAGTCGGATTCGTTCCCAGTGAGGGTTGGACTCCGCCAAGGCTGCCCTTTGTCACAGATTCTGTTCATAATTTTTATAGACAGAATTTCTAGGCGCAGCCGAGGCGTTGAGGGGGTCCGGTTTGGGGACCTCAGCATCGCGTCACTGCTTTTTGCAGATGACGTGGTGCTGTTGGCTTCTTCAGTCCGTGATCTCCAGCTCTTACTGGAGCGGTTCGCAGCCGAGTGTGAAGCGGTCGGGATGAGGGTCAGCACCTCCAAATCCGAGTCCATGGTCCTCGGTCAGAAAAGGGTGGAATGCCCTCTCCGGATCGGGGATGAGATCCTGCCCCAAGTGGAGGAGTTCAAGTATCTTGGGGTCTTGTTCACGAGTGAGGGCAGGATGGAGCGCGAGATCGACAGGCGGATCGGTGCAGCGTCGGCAGTAATGCGGACTCTGTACCGGTCCGTCGTGGTGAAGAGAGAGCTGAGCCAAATGGCAAAGCTCTCGATTTACCGGTCGATCTACGCTCCTGCCCTCACCTATGGTCACGAGCTATGGGTCGTGACCGAAAGAACGAGATCCAGGATACAAGCGGCTGAAATGAGTTTCCTCCGCAGGGTGTCCGGGCTCTCCCATAGAGATAGGGTGAGAAGTTCGGTCATCCGGGAAAGACTCGGAGTAGAGCCGCTGCTCTTCCACGTTGAGAGGAGCCAGATGAGGTGGCTCGGGCATCTCATCAGGATGCCTCCTGGACGCCTCCCTGGGGAGGTGTTCCGGGCATGTCCCACCGGTAGGAGACCCCGGGGTCGACCCAGGACGCGGTGGAGAGACTACGTCTCTCGGCTAGCCTGGGAACGCCTTGGGATCCCCCGGGATGAGCTGGATGAAGTGGCTGGGGAGAGGGAGGTCTGGGAGTCCCGCCTAAAGCTGCTGCCCCCACGACCTGACCCCGGATAAGCGGAAGAAGATGAAGACATTTAACCCATCCCCATGTGATTTTGATCCATTCCCTGGGGGAGAGGGAAGGATTGAGCAGCAGCGGTGCCACACTCGTATCATTTGGTGATCTAACCCCCCAATTATAACCCTTAATGCTGAGTACCAAGCAGGGAGGCAATGGGTCACATTTATATAGTCTTTGGTATGACCTGGCCGGGGTTTGAACCCACAACCTCCCAGTCTCAGGGCGGACATTCTACTACTAGGCCACTGAGCTTTTTATACAAACCCAGAATTGTGTGCAATTTTGTAGGCATTTACGAAAGTAATTCATCCAGGAATAGCACAGACATATCATGTGCATTTTAATGTATTCCTTGTGACTCAGTCAACCCAAGTCCATCCATCCATCCATCCATCCATTTTCTGAACCGCTTTGTCCCCACGGGGGTCGCGGGCGTGCTGGAGCCTATCCCAGCCGTCATTGGGAAGCAGGCGGGGGACATCCTGAACTGGTTGCCAGCCAATAGCAGGGCACACAGAGACAAACAACCATCCGCACACCAAGCATGTTTTTGGGATGTGGGAGGAAACCGGAGTGCCCGGAGAAAACCCACGTGGGCTCGGGGAGAACATGCAAACTCCACACAGGGAGGGCCGGAGGTGGAATCGAACCAGCACCCTCCTAACTGTGAGGCGGATGTGCTACCCAGTGCGTCACCGAGTCACCTTTCAAACCAAGTCCTTCTTGTTAAACATGCAAGTCAATGAGAAATATTAATGTTAGAACATAGAATAGAAAAGAACTGTTTAAAAAAAAAAAAAAGATAATAAAGCTAAAATATTTGCACCCGGGGACAAGATATTTGGGGCAGAATTGCTCAAAATGCTTACTGGTGATGCTGGCGTCTTGCCCGCTTGTTTCTTTGTGGCACTGGGACTTCGAGAGCTACGAGAGTTTCCTCTCATCTTTTGGCCCATCGCTGACAGCCAGTCTGTCACCCCAGGGCAGTAGTTTTCCTTTCCAGACTGTATTGATGATTCTCGGCCTTCCTCAATATGATTGTCTGTGTGTGGCAGATCCCCTTGAGCTGGGCAGGCGATGCATGACTGGCCCTTGCACCTTTTGGCAACAGGGTAGTGTTCGGAGACACACTCGCTCAGCTTTGTGCCATCACATTCATCAGTTGAGCCGTTGACAGTCTCCAGCCTGCGTTTGGCTCGCGGTGCTGAAGGAGAAGTGTAATTCATTGGGCTCTGAGGACACGGACTCAGAACTTTACACAGCAGAAGGCTCTTTTGGCTTGGAGATCCTTGACTGGGGGAGAGCCAGGACTTGATGGAAGTTCTCTGATAATTAGCAGCTTTGGCTTGCTGAGAATGGACAGGTGAGGTGGTGCTGGAGGAGAGCGGTAAGGCGGCACCACTGGGAGCACAGGAGGCGAGGCACGGAGAGGCCAGGCCTCCAATGCTCTCAACCCTCTGCTCCTTAGCAGGTGTTTTCTCAGTGGGATTTGAAAGTTCTAAAAACACAGATCAAATGAAGATTCAGCAAAAATATGAGATAGCGTTTTTTATTTTACTTTTTATGACAAAGCACAACATAATGACATCAGATTTTTTTTTTATAGGTGTGCCTATAGTGCAAACTATAAAACAATTAAGGATGGATAGTAATCGATCTGAATAGTAATTTATCAGCTTTTTACAAAAATTGTCCTTACTGCGTGGACTTTTTGGACGTGCCCACCCAACAAGATTGGCCTCTGCCACTGATGACTGTTCTCCGCCCATTTCACGATGTAGCCGCCAGATGCGTACAGTGTGGTCATCAGAGCAGGAAGCGATCTGCCATTAAAGAAGATAATTAAAAAATATATATAAACAAAGAAGAAATCAATCTTTTTACCTGTTTTGCTTGAATGCTTTCAAGACCATTATCTCACCTTACTGAAGTCTGTTGGGCACCATGCAACAGATGTCACTTCCTCATTATGGCCTTGAAGAGTCATGGGAGGCCGCGTAGGATCAGAGATCTGAAATGGAAAATTATGTACACGTGTTCTGATCATTTGGATTCATGGCAAATAAATAAGCGTTTACTTTTTTTTTAAAGAAATGATGATGTACCTTCCATATGTATGTGTGGTTATCACTTGAGCCACTGGCCAAGAACTGGTTATTTGGACTAATTGTGGATTTGATGTAAAAAGATGAATTTTGGTGGCCACTGAACACGGCCTCTGGGGGGGGGGAGAAACTGGAATGAGTAACAAAAACATGACTGTGGGCCAAAATTATTGAGTAACTTCTGCAGCGACTGTTTGAGTAAGTATCATTTTTAAACTGTGCAGATGTTGTAATGAATTTCATAATAGGTCCGTCTTGCAAACCGACCCTGTCGACATCACGACTACGATAAGACTAATATGAAACCTCTCGAGTCAAATATCACAGAAGTTATACAAGTCAGCATTTGGGCAACTTTTTGAGAAAATATAGAATGTTTATTAAGTCAAACAAAACCTGTGAGTTTAAATTGAGACTCCTTATTACATGTTTTATTGTTGAAAATGTTGCCCTGTGCAGTTATTAAAGGTTATCTTACTGTACTCCTTTTAGTTTATAGCGCCATCTAGTGATGAGAACTGGCTAAAAATTACAATGGAAGTCCCATTTTGTTAATAGATATAAGTATAGTTTTTGGTTTACCTGGTGTAGTTTTTATCCCACTGACATTGAACATGTAAATGTTGTCATCAGTGCAGTTGCACATGACATTAGACCTCGTGGAGTCCAGGACAAGACCAGAATAACCTAGAATACAAGAACAATAATGTGTCACTTTTGCTGTCATTTGAATACAAGTTCATGTGAGGAAGAGTCCAAAGTGTAAAACTAACCGAGACGCGTACGCATAGAAGAACCGGGATACGGGTACATCTGCAGGGCTACAGGTTCGTGAAGGTGCGTGGTGTAGTTTTTCCTCAGGTCCCACATCTTCACAAACCTTTTAAGGTTGAAAACAAACATGATTGACCTGAAAATCAACGTTCACCATAAAATACGAGGAGGTGCGTCTAACCCATCAACTGCCCCCGAGGAGATGAGAGTGTGCTGGTCTTGAAATAACACCACGGTGACACTCTGCTGGGTGTCCTGCAAAACATGGGGTGGTCAGAATTGGCTCCATTTGCTTGAACATTTTTACGTCAAGGATACTCACCACACTGGGAGCCATGCCGCGAACACTGAGTCGTCTTTTCTTTGTTTTCGATGGGGGGTTTGTCTCTGCTTTGTTATGAGCACCCTGGATTTGTTTCACTGGTTTGTAGAAACCATCTATGAAGAATACAAATTGTAATAAGTTCAATCTGTTAAAGTATGATGAAAAATAAATTTAAGTTTGTACCTTTTTTGCTGCATCTGGTATCCCACACCAAAATATTTCCATCTCTTGCGCCAGTACAGAACACAGCTGTGAGAAGACAAACAATGTTAATAGGAAAATATGTATTTGTGCAAACATAGTTATTATATCCATCCATCCATCCATTTTCTGAACCGCTTTGTCCCCACGGGGGTCGCGGGCGTGCTGGAGCCTATCCCAGCCGTCATCGGGCAGTAGGCGGGAGACACCCTGAACTGGTTGCCAGCCAATCGCAGGGCACACAGAGACGAACAACCATTCGCACTCGCACTTACACCGAGGGACAATTTGGAGTGCTCAATTGGCCTATCAAGCATGTTTTTGGAATGTGGGAGGAAACCGGAGAGCCCGGAGAAAACCCATGCGGACATGGGGAGAACATGCAAACTCCACACAGGGAGGGCCGGAGGTGAAATCGAACCCGCACCCTCCTAACTGTGAGGCGGGCGTGCTACCCAGTGCGCCTAGTTATTATATGTCCAGCTATTTTCTCTAATAGCTCTAACTAGTAATACAGATGATCTGAAGCCTATCCCATCTCACTTGGAATTTAGTGGCTCATGGCTACACTCAAATTCACACCTAAGAACAATTTAAAATCTTTAATTAACCTAAGACAGTTATTTTAAAAACAACCTCCAACCTCAAAACTGTAGGACGGCTGTGCTAACCACTCATTCACTCTGCACATAGTGCTCCATGCTGCTTTTTGAAAACTAACAAGTCACACCTTTGTCTTCTGAAGTGAATGCCACAGATTTGAGGCTGCAGAGGTGGCCCCTGAAGACACCTAACAGCTCGCCTGACTTCACATCCCACAACCTGGCCATCTGGTCGCCTGCAGCAGTCACCTAAGGTGGACGCATGACAATAAAAAAAATAGTAAAATAAAGCTTTGTGTGCTATGTTTATACGAGGGATGGGAATCTTCACCATCAAAGCGATACGATACACATCTCGATGCATTCACAATTCATGGAATTGGCAATGATAAGCTGTGATACAAATCTCCCATCATCTGCGATACCGTGCGATACAGTACGATTTAATTTTAAAACAATGCGATCCAGTGCGATACGATATGATGCAACTGCATCTTACGGGTCGTATCGATTTTCCGATGCATATCGGTGAATCTTACCAACCCTAGTACAGTGTGTATACTAGGGATGGGAATCTTCACCATCAAAGAGATACGATACACATCTTGACGCACTGCCAACGATTCGATGCATTCACGATTCATGGAATTGCCAATGATAAAATGCGATACGATTCTCCCATCTCCTGCGATATGGTGCGATACAGAATGATTTCATTTTAAAACAATATGCGATCCAGTGCGATACGATGCAACTGCATCTTACAGGTCGTATCAATTTTCCGATGTATATCGGTGAATCTTCCCAACCCTGGTTTATACGTACATTGCTAGATAGGTGATGGCATTACATCTTACCAATTGAGATTCCCCAGGCACCCATGCTATGTCAAAGACAGCATTCTCGTGAGCCAGCCATTCTGCAAGTATACACACACTTAAATTCTTCTATTCCAAAAGGATGTGAAGCTGCAGAAAATGTGTCATGCATGCCGCACCTTTCAGAAGTTGGTCTCCTTGCCCCTCAGTGTTGTAAATCCTAACAATGCCTTCTTCATTTGCCACAGCCAGAAAATCCTGACTCTCCCTTGCTGTGAGAACGTGAATACAGCTTGGCGTCAAATGGATGGTAACACACAAGTGATCATCTGATGATGAATATCAAGCGCTCTACCAGAGGAGAAGGATAGTCCAAATGGGGGCACTGAATCACCGAGGCTGCCATAGGAGATATGTTCATCATGACGAACACACTGGTAGCCTTCCAGGAGGGAGCTCAGGGGATACATGGTCCGTGTTTGAGCAGGTAAGGCTGGACAGATTAATGCATAAAAACATGATTTAAAAGATGTTACGTTTTGAGTCAATGTGACAACTGCTATGCTATGGTCAATGGCAGTGGTAAATGTAAATCACGTTTGGAACTCAATGTGTAACAAGTCAATTACCTACTGGAGCTCAGGTGTCAAACTCAAGGCCCGGGGGCCAGATACGACCCACCACATTACTTTATGTGGCCCGCGAAGACAAATTGTGCATCAAATTCGTGTCATTACAAGAATTGAAAATTGTCTTCACTTTTAAAATATATATATTTTTTATATTCGACCAGTTTTTATTCATCTGATTTGAAAAGGATTTATTTGTCCGTTTGTTTTGTAGCTTTTAATGTATATAATATGAGGTGCTTATACATTTATTTGGGTTGACGGTCATACCGGCCCTCCGAAAGAAGCTATGATTACAATGCGGCCGGCGACAAAAAAGTTTGACACCCTTGTACTAGAGCAACAATTCAATGAAAATACCTTAATAAAGTATTACACCAGAATTTATAACAAATGAAGTTCATCAATCCAATCAAATGTCAATTGTACATTGATCAAGTCAGCTACTAACCAAGACAAAACACAACTTCAGACAAGTAGATCACCAATTTTAAACGGCAATGATAGTGAATTCATATAGAGCTCTACTAGATGAAACCCAACATAACAAAACAACTTGGGTTGTGCGAATTTTACAGTGGTAGCATTATGGCACACACATATCTATAACCAAAGTATCATAGCTTCCGTTAAACAGAACGAATTGTTCTTTTGAAAAACGCATATTCTGTTTTACCATTCTGCCGTTGTCTGCCTAGACGACTGTCAATAATTGACCGAAAAAGCATCCCTATGTTGGAACCGATCGGATAATTCCAAAATATATTTATGTGTATTTGTTATCTCCCTTATCTAGTAGCAGTACGCTGTGTTGATGTGGCTTTTCTTTCCCGCGAACCGATCGTCAGAACGCCGTGACTGAATTCCGCGCTAATCCAGCATTCGGAACAACCATTGGTCCATAGAGCCACTTCCGCTCCGGGGGAATTTTAGCTTCCGCTTTCTTTGCGCCACTTGACGTAAAAGATAAATAAAAATAAAATAAAAAAACCCCACACATTTACGACTTCGACATTTGAAAATATGAACATGAATCGTTCTAGTTAAGGTAAAAGATGATAAAACTTAAACACGGTTCCAAAAATACTCTCATTACATACTGGGTGGACTGTATGTATATGTTATATGTTTTATTGTGACAATGTCTTACTGTCTACATCCGGTTTCAATATGAATGCAAAATAAAAAAGATCGTGTTTGTGCATTCACATGTGAAATATCAAGACGGAAAAGGACGCAAAATGTCTCTTTCTACCGCTCGTTCGTTCCTGTCGGAGGCTTGCTATGGCGAGCAAGAACTTGATGCCAATTCCGCACTCTTGGAGCTTGACAAAGGTGCCGACATACTAGCCTGCTAACGAGTTAGCATAGTTTCCAGTTTGTATTGATTGCTGTCAAATCTTAATCCGTATGATGATGTTGTGGATTGCAGAATTTTGGTAGGTCTTGTTTTCAATGTTCTTTTATTCTAGGGCTGCGATCGGGAAAGCCTGGAGAGCAGTGTGAAGCTGTGGTGCTCTTCCCAAAACTCTTCATCAAGTATCCATTTCCCATCCTCATAAACTCTGCATTTCTGAAACTTGCAGACATATTCAGACTGGGGTATGGCTATTCAATCTGGATTACAATTTAATGATTTTGCAGCGTTCTGCAACTGTCATAAGGATAGTAAAAAAACATGAATGGGTGCATACTTAATATTGCTTTGCATTTAGGAACAACTTTCTTCGCCTCTGTGTTCTAAAAGTAACACAACAGAGTGAAAAACACCTGGAAAAAATCCTCAATGTGGACGAATTTGTAAAAAGGGTGTTTTCAGTTATCCATAGCAACGACCCTGTGGCCCGGGCCATTACTCTGAGGTAATCTATATTGGAATTTTTAACTGTTTTGTATCCAGCACTTTGTTACAGCCGCAGTTGTTGATAAAGTGCTATATGGAAAAAGTTAATAAAATCAATTATATTGCCAGCCTTCATCGTTCTGCACTGACATTGAAGCAATGATAGTCGACAATGTTTTTTTGTTTTCATCAGAATGCTTGGCAGTTTGGCCTCCATCATCCCAGAGAGGAAGAATGCCCACCACAGTATTCGCCAGAGTCTTGACTCCCATGACAACGTGGAAGTGGAAGCTGCTATATTTGCTGCGGCCAGCTTTTCTGCACAGTCAAAGTAAGGATACTATACTGTAAACCTAATTTACTTCTCCCCACTTATAAAGATGATTTATTAAATTACACAATTCTACTCTCATATTTTATCACTGTTTTCAGAGTCTTTGCTGCTGGGATTTGCAACAAAGTCAGTGAAATGATTCAAGGTAAGATTGAACAATTTGACAATTCTTGAAACTGTTGCTAACCTCAATTCCAATAGTTTTTTTTTGACAAAAAGTAGCACCTGCACTCTGTGTCATACACTTGTTTGAGGAGTCACATTACTTTGCCTTGTCTCAGATTTGGAGACCCCCGTTGACCTGAAACTGAAGCTGATTCCCATGCTGCAGCACATGCACCATGATGCTAGTTTAGCATCCAGTAGTCGAGAACTTTTACAAAACCTGGTCACCTCTTACCCTTCCACGCCCATGGTTATCGTAACCCTTCACACCTTCACCCAGCTCGCTGCCTCCTCCCTGATTGACATCCCCAAGCAGGTTGTGCCTTTTGGATAGACCATACCATTTCTGCCATAAGAGCCCCATTTAAGGTCTTTTTTATTTTTATCCTATAGTTACAGCTCCTCCTTCAATACCTAAAGGATGACCCACGCAAAGCTGTTAAGAGACTGGCGATTAATGATCTAAAGCTTTTGGCGAAAAAGGCTCCACATCTTTGGATCAGGGAAAACACTCAGGTACTGGTTCAGCTACGGACCTGCTTCAAATCGAACTAATGTGAAATCCATTTACCATAATTTGGTATAGTTGAAACTTCAGCGGTTGAACCTGTTCTGTTGTGTAGTTGTGGTTTGCAGTCCAAACCTCATTATAAATCTGATCAGATTTTCATTGTCACTTGCAGACCCTATGTGAGTGTGCACTGAGCACTCCTTATGTTAGTTTGAAGCTGGGCATGTTAGCTGTGCTCTCCACCCTCTCCGAAACGATTGCAATTAAGCAGTACTTCATTCCGACAACCGGTAATTTTTTTTTTCAACACAATTAACCCTCACATTTTCTTTAACATTGTTAATATGATCATTTTAATCCAAAACTGTTTCTTTAGTGTCCGCTACCCCTCGGATCACTGACCTAGTGAAATTGGCACAGGAGTGTTGTTACCACAGCAACCTGGCTGTCGCTGCTCATGGGATCATTGTGCTCTCAAATATTGTAATTTCCTGTCCAGAAACAGGTATGCTGACATATGATTTATTGAAACTTATTGCTTCTCATTACACTGACTTGTATTTGTCTATGTGTGTATATCTTCAGATATTGCCCATCTGGAACAGGATACAATATTAGGTTTGGAGTCCCTGCTGATGCTTTGCAGTCAAGACGACAGTCCCAGTGTCCAGGCTACGCTTAAAGTAAGACAACAGGAAAATAACTACTTGCTGCCTTCCCCATAATTATAATGAACACGGTCGATTAATGCCTGCTAGAGGTCTCATGAAGAATGCTCTAAATAGTATCTAGTTTGCTTACAATTTTCCTAATCTATGATGTTAGACCACCCTCACCTCATTGGTCAAGATGCTGAAGAGTCGCCCTCACCTCAGCCAGTCTGCTGTGGAATTCCTGCTCGGTCAACTCCATTTGTCTTGTGACTCCTCTCGCGTTCTCATGTGCCACACTCTGTCAGCAATTGCCACCCATCTCCCAGTGCTGGGAGATAGCATGCTTGGAGATCTGGTGGACCTCTACCGCGTGGCCAGTCACTCGTCCACCGACAAACAGCAAGAGCTCCTGGTGAGAAAAGTGCACACATTTCAATGTAGTTTTCATTTGTACTGACGTGTCAACCAAAACAGGCGACGTTGCTGTGTTGTTGGCATATTGATCTTCTATCCCTCATTCTTTCAATCTTCTATAATCTCATTTAGGTTTCTTTGGCGACTGTGATTTTTGTTGCCAGCCAGTCATCACTATCAGCAGAAGTAAAGACTGTCATCAAGCAGCAGTTTGACAATGTCGCCAATGGCTGGACTGTGTACCGGATCGCACGGCAGGCTTCTCGCATGGTAGTCATCATATCTTATTGATGTCCGAGCAAACGTAGCAATGTTTTTTTTCTTTTTGACATAAGGGTAGTTTAGTCTTAAGACAGAGGAGGCGCTGTAAAAGTCAAAGTCAAAGTCTGCTTTATTGTCAATTTCTTCTCATGTGAAGACACACAAAGAGATCGAAATTACGTTTCCTACTATCCCACAGTGACGAGACACATTACACAATACATACAAGCAAATAGCACAAAGAGTAAAAACAAGAAGGCACAAACAATGAATAAATAAGAGCGGTGAATAAGTCCCCTCCGTGAGTCGTCACCTTATTGTGGTGGAGGGGCCAGACAAAGCACGGCTCAGAAGACCCCTCATGATGAAAAAGACAAATGGACCTAGTTTTCCCTCGCCCGGACGCGGGTCAACCCCCCCTCTGGAGCCAGGCCTGGAGGTGGGGTTCAAAGGCGAGCGCCTGGTGGCCGGGCCTTCGCCCATGGGGCCCGGCCGGGCATAGCCCGAATAGAAAACGTGGTTCCCCCTTCCCATGGGCTCACCACCTGTAGGAGGGGCCAAAGGGGTCGGGTGCAAAGTGAGCTGGGCGGCGGCCAAAGGCGGGGAGGACCTTGGCGGTCCGATCCCCGGCTGCAGAGGCTGGCTCTAGGGACACGGAATGTCACCTCTCTGGCTGGAAAGAAGCCAGATTCTGGTCCACCATCCGGCATCTCAGGAGGGGGAAGCAGTGCACGGTCAACACTGTTTACAGTGGAGCTGGTGTTCTGCTGACCTCGACTCGGGACGTCGTGAGTTGGTGGAGAGAATACTCCTCAATTCCACTGACACGCCTTCCATTGTGGAAGCAGGGCCTGGAGACTCTGAGGCGGACTCTCCAATCTCTGGGGTCGAAGTCACTGAGGTAGTTAAAAAAATTCCTCGGTGACAGGGCCCCGGGGGTGGATGAGATCCGCCTGGAGTTCTTAAAGGCTCTGGATGTTGTGAGGCTGTCATGGCTGACATATCTCTACAACATTGCGTGGACATCGGGGACGGTACCTCTGGATTGGCAGACTGGGGTGGTGGTTCCCCTCTTTAAGAAGGGGGACCGGAGGGTGTGTTCCAATTACAGGGCAATCACACTCCTCAGCCTCCCTGGTAAGGTCTGTTCAGGGTTGCTGGAGAGGAGGGTCTGTCGGGAGGTCGAACCTCGGATTCAGGAGAAGCAGTGTAGCTTTCGTCCTGGATGTGGAACAGTGGACCAGCTCTACACCCTTGGCAGGATCCTCGAGGGTGCATGGGAGTTCGCCCAACCAGTCCACATGTGTTTTGTGGACTTGGAGAAGGCGTTCGACCGTGTCCCTCGGGAGATTCTGTGGAGGGTGCCGAGCCAACTGATAAGGGCAGTTCGGTCCCTGTATCACCGATGCCAGAGTTTGGTCTGCATTTCCGGCAGTAAGTCGGATTCGTTCCCAGTGAGGGTTGGACTCTGCCCAGGCTGCACTTTGTCACCGATTCTGTTCATAATTTTTATGGACAGAATTTCTAGGCACAGCCGAGGTGTTAAGGGGGTCTGGTTTGGGGACCTCAGCATCGTGTCTCTGCTTTTTGCAGATGACGTGGTGCTGTTGGCTTCTTCAGGCCGTGATCTCCAGCTGTCACTGGAGCGGTTCACAGGAGAGTGTGAAGCGGTCGGGATGAGCCTCAGCATCTCCAAATCCGAGTCCATGTCCTCCGGTCGGAAAAAGGTGGAATGCCCTCTCCGGATCGGGGATGAGATCCTGCCCCAAGTGGAGTTCAACTATCCTGGGGTCTTGTTCACGAGTGAGGGCAGGATGGAGCGCGAGATTGACAGGCAGATCGGTGCAGCGTCTGCAGTAATGCGGACTCTGTACCGGTCCGTCGTGGTGAAGAGAGAGCTGAGCCAAACGGCAAAACTCTCAATTTACTGGTCGATCTATGCTCCTACCCTTACCTATGGTCACGAGCTATGGGTCGTGACCGAAAGAACGAGATCCAGGATACAAGCGGCCGAAATGAGTTTCTTCGCAGGGTGTCCGGGCTCTCCCTTAGAGATATGGTGAGGAGCTCGGTCATCCAGGAGAGACTCGGAGTAGAGCCGCTGCTCCTCCATGTGGAGAGGAGCCAGATGATGTGGCTTGGGCATCTCATCAGGATGCCTCCTGGACGCCTCCCCGGGGAGGTGTTCAGGGCATGTCCCACCCGTAGGAGACCCTGGGGACGACCCAGGATGCGCTGGAGAGACTATGTCTCTCGGCTGGCCTGGGAAGGCCTTGGGATCCCCCGGGATGAGCTGGATGAAGTGGCTGGGGAGAGTGAAGTCTGGGAGTCCCTCCTAAAGCTGCTGCCCCCGCGACCCGACCCGGGATAAGCGGAAGAAGATGGATGGATGAATAAGTATTAAACAAATAACCTAATTAAATAAATAAACAAATAAATAGATAAATAATTAAGAGGAGCAAAATGGAGCAACCGTCCATACAGCAGACAGCCAGAATATAGCGCAAAAGTACAGGACGTTATGCAGCCGAGGGGGGAGAGAGTTCAGGATCCTGACAGCCTGGAGTATGAAGCTGTTGGTGAGTCTGGTGGTGTGGGAGCGCAGGCTTCTGTACCTCTTCCCAGAGGGCAGAAGATCAAACAAAGAGTGAGCGGGGTGACTCACATCACACACAATCGCGGTCGCCTTGCGGGTGAGATGGGAGGTGTAAATGTCCTTCAGGGAGGGGAGTGAAGCACCAATAATCTTACTAGCTGTGTTCACTATGCGCTGCAGGGCCTTCATATGGTATTCAGTGCAGCTACCACCCCACACAGCGATACAACTGGAGAGGACGCGCTCAATGCTGCCACGGTAGAATGTGGTCATGATGGCAGGAGGAGCACTTGCTCGATGTCTCGATATCATTGATATGTTCTACTACAAAATAAAATAGAATTCAAATTGCATGTGAACCTATAAATGGAATTGTAGTCATCACAGGTGCAATGCAACTTTTTACTGCTACGTAGTCTCATGAAAGTGTTCTCCTGAATCCGCAGGGGTGCCACGAGCTCTCCAGCGAGCTGTACCAGAGCCTGCGAACACGCGTGGCATCAGAGCACTTCTACTTCTGGCTCAACAGCCTGAAGGAGTTCTCCCAGGCTGAGCAGTGCTTGACACACATGAAGGACGAAGACTACAGCGGAGCCATGAGCGCCATCGCCGAGGCCCTGCGCTCCTACCAAAAGGGCATCGCCTCCCTCACAGTCAGTAAACCGCCAGACATCTGGCTGCCATTCTACATTTATTACACTATCTCCATCACCGGTGACAGATGCCCCAGCTGATGATCCTCTTGATAGTCTTGCCGTTGGATCGGATCATACGCAGCAGCCTGTTAACGGATTCATGTGCATAATACCTGCCTATATCTTGTCAATTCATCTCAAGGCGTGCTCGACTGCGGCGTTAATGTCAGGTTCTGCGATTAATCCTTCCTTCCAGGCAGCCAGCACACCTCTAAATCCACTTACGTTCCAGTGTGAGTTCATTAAGCTGCGCATCGACAAACTGCAAGCACTGTCCCAGCTCATTTGCACTTGCAACAGCCTCAAGACAAGCCCTCCTCCGGCCGTCGCCACCTCCCTCGCCCTGAGCACGGGCCACGACCTGCAGAGTTGTGGCCGCATCTCTCTACAGGTAAAAGAATTGCACCCATCCGTTTTCCTCATTAGCTTCTCTTACACTGGTAAGCAGAAAAGAAAATGGATGATATAAATTTTAAGTGGTAAAATTAAAAACCAAGATTGAATTGCTTATCTGTCTGTTTCATGAATCTGAGTCACTGTGCTTTTACGTTTTTCAGATGAAATTATGCATGGACGAGTTCAAAAGTCTTGCTGCCCGCTACGCCGACTTACATCAGTCATCGTTTGACGCAGACTGCGCCACCCTTCGAAATGTGGAGCTGTATCCTACTACAAGAAATGCACTGATACCAGGATCGCACTCTCTGCCATTTTGTGTTTCTGAACAGTATTTGATTGAAATTGAAACATATATTTATCAGAATTGTGAGACCGTACTCAAATGTGTTTGTACTTGCGTATTCCGTGTCTGTGGGAAAATTGGTATCGGCGCATCACTTTTCAACCCTGGTCTCCAAACCTTCTGCAGCCATATTTTTTTATATTTCTTAACTGCCTGGTTAGACAACAACAGAGCTGTCTGCTTGTCTCTCACGTGATCGAGGCTCTGATATTGGACCCACAGGCTGGCAGGTAAGCCCCGCCTGCAAAAGTGATTTATACAGTCGGAATACATTTTTAATAGAATTTACTTCGGATTCCATAGCGGCACATTACCAACAGCTGTTTAGTCAAAACATCTTTTGCTTTCATTTTTTTCTCTGACCGCCACTGCCCTGACATTTGGGAACATTAGTCATTTCCATGTGGTGCCTTGTTGGAGACGCATCCGTGAAATGTCAACTTAGTTTATATGCATGCCAATGAGGTTGCGCTGCACTGGTTCTATCTTCAGTGTTGCAAAGATACACTAAAAATGTTGCAGAAAACCAGACAAGAACTGATCACTTTGTTCTCTGTGTGTGTGTAGTTACCAAGAGTATGGCCCCCTTGGCTCCGTTCAGTCAGAGAGTGAATATGAGAGACGGATGATGTCAGTCTTTACCCACGTGCTTGAGGAAGTGGAGACGCTGAACAAGAAGCATCCACCTGTGTCATACCTGGTAAAAAAATAAATACTTAATGCAGGTTACAGGAGATATTTAACTACTATGTTTTCTTCAGCATACAGGTTGTCTTTGTGATGCCATCATAGCACTGCTGAAGGTGCCACTGTCTTTCCAGAGGTACTTCTTTCAAAAGCTTCAATCAACCAGTATCAAGGTAAAATGTTTTTGCCAGTAGACTATAAAACATAAGTCATTGACAGACTAAGCCTTAATGCTGTACACTCTCACGGCTGACGCACGTCTTGTCTTATTTCTCCAGCTTGCCCTCTCGCCTTCCCCACGAACACCAAACGAGCCTATCCTGGTGCAGAACAACCAGCAGCTGACTCTCAAGGTCGAGGGCGTGGTTCAACATGGTTCCAGCCCAGGACTCTTCAGGAAGATCCAGTCGGTGTGTCTCAATGTCACATCAACTCTTCAGAGCAAGGGACCGGGAGCAGACTACAAGGTTTTTTTTCCTGGTCTTATGTCTAAAATCTTGCTTGAAATATGCTGATTAATTTTCATACATGTTTTTGTAGATTGCATTTTTTGTTATAATGAAATACAGACGAGAAAGGAAAGAACAGGTTGCATGTGTTTATTGATTTGATACTTTTCAGATACCTCTGGACAGTACAACCAATGAGATCGAGCAACAAGTAGAACCCCACAACGACTACTTCAGCACCCAGTTCCTGCTCAATTTTTCCATCCTGGGCACTCATGCTGTCACTGTGGAAGCTTCTGTGGTGGACGAAAGCGGCATCGAGTGGAAGACCGGACCCAAGACTACTTTGTCGGTGAAGTCCATGGAGGATCCCTACTCCCAGCAGCTACGCCACCAAATGCAACAAAACGCAGCTCAGCCTGCTCCTCAGAGGAACGCGTACGGTCGCTTTTAGTCATTGTTTTTAGAAAAAACCTGCTCACTTGTCTGTATGTACATATTTGTTACAGTGATAAAATACATTTAATTTCTGATGTTTTGGACGCTGCCGAGGGCTCTATAACTGAATTCCACACAGCATTCTATCTACACATTGCAGGTGAAGATTTGCGGCATAAAATCCAGTAAACAGCTAATGTGAAATTTCTTGGACATTCATGACCCTTTCTTAATCCACAAATGTATCATGCTGTAATCTCGAGGACATTTTAGTAATGGATGCCCTTGGATTACAGTTGTTTTTCACAAAAAGAACCATCAGGGGGCAGACTACCAGTAGTAATGATCATGTAAATCGTAAATGGACTGCAGTTGTATAGCGCTTTATCTACACCGTGTGGTGCCCAAAGCTTTTTGTAACAAATTTTAAACAACATTGCGATTGCGTTAGTTGACTGTTTGAATTGTGTGCATTATAGTTATGCACATGAAATAAGTTTTCTTTTCCACGATTGAAAGCTAAGCATGTACTTGCTTTTCGACATTAAACTCACACCCTTTCTCAGGATGTAGCGAGGATAGATTTCCTAACAAGATAATAAAAACATCATTTGACAACAGAGAGCTTGCGCATTTCGGGGATGAGGAGACTGCTGGCAGGTGAGCCCAAGTGAATGACGAAAATGCCTGACTTCCACTTTGAAATTTCAAAATAAAGGAAAGGCTTTTGTAAATAATGTTGAACGTAAGCGTGGCGTATGTTATAACAAATTAATATCTTAGAATCATTACGTTAAATTCCAGTTAAAAAATTATTTTAAAGTATGTTTAGAATTGTTTGTTGTTCCTAAAGTGTTTATTGTGAACGCATACGAGTCTTTTCCGCCATCATCTACATTTACACTGTGCAACTCACCACCGTGTGAATCTCGATTTAAAGCAAATAGATAACGGGTCCTGCCAGCCCGCAAGAGAAACATCGCCGTTGAATCCATTTGACTGTTATATGTCTTTACAATTGAACACTTGTCGCGGGTGTGCCGACGCCCGATTCTTCTATTGTTCGTGGAAGACAGGATCTTGATAGAGATCTTTAACCAGATGACCATGATGGTGATGATGCATCCGTGGAATTATCAACCCGGTGTCTGACTGCGATGGAGCCGACCGCGCTCAAGTGGAGCTCCTTGCTTGCTAGCTAGCTAGCGAACTAGCTGGCTAACGGTGCCCGCCGGGATTCACTCGACCCCTCCAAGCAGCCCTGGATAACGTCGCCTCGATGGCTGTGATTGCTGTTTGTTGCGACTACATCAGACTAAATTAAGCGATGTCCCTCGTTTTGACCAAAAACACGGACTATATCTGCTGGAAAATGTGCTAAGTTATTGGTTTAGATTTTTTCTACACATGACGGCGTTCTCTTGTTTTCAACACACTCGCTGTTTGGTACATCTTTAATGCCTCTGTGACATTACTTCGGTAAGTAACGACCTACTAGACGTCAAGTCCAAATCAGGGTCTGACTATATCCTGGAAGTGCAGTTGCACTATTGCGCATTGGCTCGCCCGTTGCGCTCCCATTTAATGTCCAGTCAAGTATATGCGCTTTCTTTTGAATATGTATGTTATGTAGTAACGCATTTACACTCGTTGGTTTCTTTCTGCTATTATTTCTCCTCTTTGCTAGCACAGCCCACACTGCTAGCTAGCCTGTCATGAAGTCCTTTTATGGTTCAATCTTTTCACGCATCACAGTGGCGCCAAGGCAACTTGCTTGAAGAGACAGACTTGAATTATTCTCATTTATTACGGTCATTTCACTACTTTATCTGCATTTCTTCTGAAACAGTTTACCAAATTACTGAAAGTAGAAGTAACGCAAAAAAACATTATTCACGTTATGACGTCAACTTTTCACGTTATTAAACTTTGTTTGATCAGACTACAAGTCAGTCATTTTAAACATACATACATCCATCCATTTTCTGAACCGCTTTGTCCCCACGGGGGTCTCGGGCGTGCTGGACCCTATCCCAGCCGTCATAGGGCAGTAGGCGGGGGACACCCTAAACCGGTTGCCAGCCAATCGCAGGGCACACAGAGACAAACAACCATCCGCACTTGCACTCATACCCAGGGACAATTTAGAGTCTTCAATCGGCCTACCAAGCATGTTTTTGGGATGTGGGAGGAAACCCACGCGGACACGGGGAGAACATGCAAACTCCACACAGGGAGGGCCGGAGGTGGAATCGATCCCGCACCGTCCTAACTGTGAGGTGGACGTGCTACCCAGTGCTCCGGTGGCGCATAGGGCAGCATAATTTTAAACAAAGGTGTCAAAATGTCAGGGCCTATTTTGCAATATTATTTTGTGTATGTGCGAGTATAGCCCTGCATAGACGTTTTGCAAAATTATTCAATTTCTAAATATGAACATGGAGCAACAAATGCTGAAAATATATAGAAGCATTGTAGTTTTCAGTAAATGTAAAAGAGCAAGTCATTTTTCAACACTTTAGATTGGCCAGTAATTCCTAAAAAAAAAAGACAAGTCCAAGTGGGGAATTACCCATTGGATTAATTTTTGAGAAATTGTGAAATTAAGCACATTTAAACACGAGTTTGTCGCCCCTTCAGTTATGTCATGCATTTCTTCCAGACGGTGTGGATCACGATGGCCCAGCTGTTGGACGGGGCCGGCAAACTTGGCTGGACTCTGCTGAAGGCTGTGTTCCGTTTCGTGTTTATGTTCATTAACAACTGTGTAGCCATCCCGTCCTACTGCCTGTACCTGCTAGTGCTGCAGCCCTTGAGAATATGGCACAGCTCCACGTTCTGGCACCTCGAGGGTGTCATGTTTAAATGGCTGCTGGCCATGGTGTCGTCGTGGGGCTGGATCGCAGGCTATACAGGTAACATGCTTTTGAACAGATAATTTTGAACTGTCATGTAACTCACAAAAACTATAAGGGATGTTTGATACCACTATTTTTCAGACCGTACTCGGTCCTTGAGTAGTCACTGATACAGATACCAAGTATTGATCCCACTCGTACTGTCTGTTCTTATGTGATTCTTGCATTTTTCTTACTTCTACATGAACATTTCATAACAAAAGAACTATTTGAGGCACTGGAAGCCATAGAAGGTCTCTTAATTGTTACTCTAACCAACAATGAAAGTAATTGCTGTGTAATATGAGAGCGGGGAGAAAAAAAATCACCAGGGTCCGTCTATTATTTTCCACATCTACTGGGTTAGATCTGGCAAGTGATTCATGCAGTCAGTGATTTGGTTGCATGGGGGCTGTGACCAAAATGCTTACTAATTGTAAGTGGCGTTCACAGGAAGTAACAAGGTGTACTGATCAATAATGCATTTGTCAATTGTCAGCCTACCTGGTATTCTGTTATGCAACATTTGCATACCTGCAGATTGTCAAACAGGAGGGTCGCAGTCTACACTATGGTAGTAACACAGCCATGGTAAGGGATCGGATGACTGCGACATTTGATCATTAAAAACATGGTTGAGTCGGTTTGCGATGATGCTACGTTTGCAAAAGGAGCAGCCCCAGGGGTAAACATTGCTCATCACACCCTGTGAGCAGTGTTTTAAGAGAAGTGGATGGTCTCGAGGTTTTGAGTAAAAATGGATTTGAAATTGAGTTTTGTGGCCCTTGCTGTCTTCCACAAACGTCGCCCATCAATGATCTAGCACCTGGCCTGGCAAAAATTTGCATGTGAAAAAATGAACGTGAACCGCTCGTCATTTGTTAATGCCAATGTGCAGTCATGCAGCACCCATGCACGTGTTGTTGGTTACTTGGCACAGACCTATTTTCTGGACTGTGCGGGCACAGGCAGACCGTACTTGATTGACATGGTCCTCATTATACAGTGTTTGCTGCACCTGGTTATTAATATAGTATTACATCCTCCTATTTCGTCCAAGTTACCTGTATTATCATTTTGTCAGCCCTTTGTAGAGAGGAATATTGGAGCCCAAAAAATAATACCTATGAGTGAAGTCCAAATATAAGTGGTTGTGTCTGAATGTTTCATGTAGCTGAATAAAAATGTGTTAATTGGCACGGGGGTCACATTACCAAGTCATATGGCCGCAGCACTGCTTTAATCAGGGCAGAAAAGATATCTCACCCAATTTAATTCATTCTTTCATAGAATATCTCAGGCACCGTTGGAATAATGAACTTAAAATGGTCCTTTATTTACTCTGCGTATGTTTCTGCTTTATTTAGAAAATGTGTATTTATATAGAAGGATTTATGTCTCTCGCGAGGCTCCAAAGATGTGAATATCATTGACAACTTGGCCCTCATTCTGTAGCTTGCCAGTCGAGTTGCAACAGGGGTGACCAGAGATTAATTAAGAGGGTCAGTGGGCAAATTTTCCTCTGCGTCAAGAGAAGGAGGAACGCTTGCAGGGTTGGCTTTTGCTGTGCGGCCGTAGCATGGTTGTCACCCTGCTATGCTAACTGTGTCGTCTCTCAAAGACAATTTCCCTAATGTATTTCTATCTGACAGATGACCCATCTCTGTGATATCGTTAATGCTCGTCTCCAGCGCCAATGGGGACATGGGCGACCAGGAGAGCGTGCTCCTTCTGAAATGACATCGCCTTCAGGGCACACACACGCAATGTCACAGATGTCATATTTTCCTCAAATGATATCTCAAAACTATTTTCTCAGGAGAATCATTTCCAGGTGCAAAAGGCGAACTCATTTGTTTTTTTTAGGCATGTGTTTCCAAATTGTACCTTCTGCTTTTCGAGGGGAAACGGATTGCAGAAGCCTGACTACTGCAACATTTACATCACACAACTTGAGCTGACCATCCCATGACTGTGGGGATTCCCCGCACATGACTGTAGCTCAGCTGAATCTCTTCACCCTCAGGCTTGTCGTAGATCTCCATGGTTTTCGGTTTATATACTGAGCTGCTCAAGTGTACTTTCAATTGCTAATGGTTCCACATGTTCTCCGGGAGAACTATTGTTTCCGACCCTCGTCAAACATGAGCCACATTTCCCCTTTTTGTTTAAGCTCCTGTATGTGCTGTCAACAATCACACTGGCAATTGGCTTGTAAAATAGCGCGTATGCTCTGAATAGATCCTCAACAATGTAAATCAGGACACAAGGACCAAAGACCACTTTAGATTTACTCAATCAGGTGCTAGTTCATGCTTGTTATTGTCATGCTGAAAGAGCTTTGTCTGCCTCAAGGGAATATAGTTCCAAGTTAATAATGGTTGTGTATTATTCTCTTGATAGCCGGCCGGGTGCAGCCTGCCATTTGGCCTCCGGAAAAAAAGCTTGCGGTTGTATTTTTATTATTTTTAGCACTTTGACAACAAAAGGCAGTGCTGCTGGTTCTGTACTTTTTTTTCTGATCAAGTCTTACTAATCGATTGTTGACACGGCTTTTTGCATATGAGAATTGTTTAATCTATGACAATTAACAAATCTATTGTGTACACACGAAACCCCTTTTGTAATAGTTTCAATTGATTAGGAAAACATATTCCAACGACTTCATCAACTAATCAAGGTTGATATGGACCTGTATTTATTTGTCATTTTCTTTTTCCAGTTCTAGGCTACGCTTGCTTGCAGTCCATGTGTCCCATATAAAGAATGCGAGCTGAAGGCTTTGTATCTCATTTGCTTTGTAGTAACCGAGTGGGGCGATGATGTGCGGCCCATTTCTGAAGATGAAGCCATGGTCATTGTCAACCATCAATCCACGGGAGATGTATGCACCCTTATGATGTGCCTGCAAGACAAGGGCATGGTAAGACTACAGACATTGTCTGCAACCTGTATGATGATAATGTTGGGCTCGAATGAAGTGGCTTAGAATTAAGAGTCACATTAATTAGGGGCCACAATGCGGACACCCATCTTTCCAATAGGTTTATTTTCCCCCTCTCCAAACTCTGGTTACACATGGCCAAAACACAGAAAAACAAAATAGCCTTGAGATGAGGCCACATTCCTCAAAACGGCTCTGATCTTAAATGTCAATACAGTATGTAGCCTATTTACACAATGTGTTTTTCTAACAAAATTGTTTTCTCAGGGGTGTGCCTCTAATGGGTTGCCTGTTTTGCTGAATGGCAGCACAAATGCAAACAAAACGTTTTTAAACACTGACTTATACAGGGATCTGTGATGTCATTTTCAGTTGACAGCAAGTGGCAAAATGGAGTCAACTATTAGAAAACATGCAGGAGAAAAATATTAATCTCTGATGGGCAATTAAGCAAGCAGAGAGCAGAATTGTTACCATCACAAGTTCGCATCATAAAATAAGGACTTAAGTACAAAGGGTGCGGTGGAAACAAGATATACATTTCTCTGTTTCTCTGTCAATTTCACAAGAAATGATAAGGAAGAAGATAACGCCTGAGAAGTACTGTTACATGTATGAATGATATCTGGAATACCGTATGTCAGTAGTAAATCATAGCAACTGATAAGAACTTCACATTAAGTAGGACTTGCAGAATATATTTACCGTATTTACCGGACCAAAAGGCGCACCGGATTATAAGGCGCACCTTCAATGAACGGCCCATTTTAAAACTTTGTCCATATCTAAGGCGCACCGAATTATAAGGCGCATAAAATAGAAGCTATATTGCAACAAACTGCGGTTGACTAGGGTTGCGATATGCATCCACTAGCCAATAACCAATGAGCCCTCTGTAAACAATTGCGTTTCTCAAACTATCCTATAAAATGATCAGAACTGACTAAAGTTCGATCTAACACCTTGGTACTGCTTACCTAAGTTTCCCTTCCATATCGATCCGTAAATATACTCGAAACATTAACAAAGCAGCCGATTTTGACATGAAATAGCCTCGTGCGTATAGCAGCTATCACTATAGCACTAGCCACCCGCAAACTCACATGAGCCTCAGCTCGCAGACTCCCATGAGCCTCAGCAAAGTGTAAACAATCGCGTTTCTCAAACGAGGGCTTAAAAAATAATCAGAACCGACTAAAGTTCGATCTAACACCTTGGTACTGCTTACCTATGTTTCCCTTCCATATCGATCCGTAAATTTACTCGAAACATTAACAGAGCAGCCGATTTTGACATGAAATAGCCTCTTGCGTATAGCAGCTATCACCATAGCATTAGCCACCCACAAACTCCCATGAGCCTCAGCAAAGTGTAAACAACCGCGTTTCGCAAACGAGCGCTTAGAAAATGATCGGAACTGACTAAAGTTCAATCTAACACCTTGGTACTGCTTACCTATGTTTCCCTTCCATATCGATCCATATCAAATTCATAAATTGATCCAAAATAAAGTGCATCAAACTATAAGGCGCACTGTCGGCTTTTGAGAAAAATTTTGATTTTTAGGTGCGCCTTATAGTCCGGAAAATACGGTACATTATCACACTGATATACTCTTCAAAGTATTATAGGGTTGTTTACATTATTGCAATGACAACTATATTAACAGTATGCTACGGTTCAAAAAGTAAGTGTGTTTTCCTTTCCAGGTGGTACAAAAAATGATGTGGTTGATGGACCATGTGTTCAAATACACAAACTTTGGCCTAGTGTCCCTCATACACGGTGACTTCTTCATCCGACAGGTAAGAACTCATCGTATCATGTGAAATATTAAATCATCACTCCTGTCCCCACTGGAAGGCTTCTGAATGGTGTGGCATTCTCTGTGAAGGTCAGCCACTATGGACAGTAGTGTGTGGAGTCGGGGGGGCTGCTCAGCCCTGCTGTGTCAGACTAACCCTTTGTTGTGAGGCAGAGCAGGCTGCTTTGACCAGCCTACACGAGGACACCCACTGGGAATATACTGTGAATGCTCCCTGAATTCCTGGAAAATGACACATGTTGTTTTAAGGCTTCATTGATTCATTCTTATCGCCAGTCAGCATTCATCTCCTTTTAATCATTTTACTTGAGTGCCCAGCAAATTTTTGCCTCAGAATCCCTCGTCGATCACCGTGTCAAGGCCGAAGCACCTTGAGCCACATATGTAGAAGCCTGACTGGTCTTAGTCATTTCTTTGAACCCTTCTGGCATTCTAGTGTGCATTGCTGACATCCTACCCCAAAATACCTCACGCAGCGACAGCCAGGCAAGCATCTGCTGTTCATGGGGCGTAGCCGACATATCTCGCCACCATGTGCACAGCACATGGAACAAGATCCAATTTTAAAAACATTAGCTTAATGCTAAGAAATATCACATACTGTACGTAGTGTACACTGGATATGAAATAATATCCCAGTCAGTAAAATGGTGTGGCCTATTTTATTAATAAATGGAGAAAAGATCCCAGAAAGAAAATCTGTTAATTTCATGTGATTTTTAAGAATAATTATTCTGTATTGGTATAAACATTTTTGTTTGTATTGCACACCTGCCTCTAGTGTCAATTTATCCTCCAATGTGGGTGGACTTTATATTTCCCTCAACCCTGACACAGTGATCTCTTCTGTGATTGGTGTGCCACGCAAGTTTATAACCCCGCCAAAAGCCCATGTGCCGCTGATGCATTTAAACTGGCTTTTGACCAACTGAACTTTACTGGAGATCAATCCTCTCAACTTCCCTCCCTGTCACCGCTAATGTCCCTAATGTAATTTTTTTAACACCCGTGGCGTGACAGTATTACTGATCAGAGTGCTAGACAGTAGGGTTGGGAAGATTCACCAATATGCATCAGAAAATCGATACGACCTGTAAGATGCAGTTGCATCGTATCGCACTGGATTGCATTGTTTTAAAATTAAATCGTACTGTATCGCACCGTATCTGTCAGTTCTAAGTACCATCAGACATTAAACCACACGCTGGAACAAAGGAGAAGACAACCAGGATAGGTTTACTCGCTAGGGGAACGATAGAGAAAGGAAACAGTTACAATCTCCATCAATTCTGAGTTCTTACTCTGCGTACTCCTCTTTTCAATGTTTTGGTTGCCCTGGTTACAGAGGCGTTGCTACACTAAAGGGAGGGGGTTTGGAACTGTAGCAACGCTGCCTATCTAAGGAATGTAGTGTGGTGTGATTCAGCATTTAATTGTCGGCCCGTGACCCCAGCACTGGAATTGCAGAGTCTGTCCTGTTTCCTCAACCGGCTTTCTTCTCCACGGTTGGCTGACTCATCCTCAACTGTGATCAGATAACTTGAAGCACGTTGAATGCCGCTTTCCGGTGGAACAATGCAACTAAACCTTTGCTAAGTTTATCTTCTTGGTAAACTAACACAACACACAATAATAATGAGTAACTAGTCCTAAACACTTCAACACACATTAAGTAAATGTAAGGTAACTGGTATGCAGTTCCTTAAACAAACATTGAGTAAATATGGGATAACTTATATGCAACTACTTCAAACTGTAGATAACACTTCTTATCATTGCCAATTCCATGAATTGTGAATGCATCGAGATGTGTATCGTATTGCTTTGATGGTGAAGATTCCCATCCCTACTAGACAGTCGTGCTGCCACCAACTTATTAGTGTTTGCTTGTAAGTGTTATCAAGGCATGTCTTTATTCCCTTCAGGGTAAAGCCCATCGAGACAAGCAGCTGGTCTACTTGAAGGAACACTTAGACAAATATTACCATAGTCGTGATAGGAAGTGGATCGTACTGTTTCCCGAGGGTGGCTTCCTGCGCAAGCGGAGAGAAACCAGCCAGTTGTTTGCCAAAAAGCATTCTCTACCCCACCTGACCCACGTCACGCTGCCTCGCCTTGGTGCCACCCAGGTCATCCTGAAAACTTTGTCAGCCCAGCATGAAAATGGCAGTGTGGGCAATGAGAGCAGGACACCCAACCAGACAGGTAACTAATACATGTCCAAAAAACGCCGCCCGGGTTTCAAATCAAAGCGACCTTGTGCAAATGGTTGCATTTGTTTAAATTAAAAAAAGAAAAAAAAACAGTTGTAGGAATCATTTGTATTTGGATGTTTACTGAGCTGAAACATTTGACTAAATTTGTATGACCTTAGAAAACATTCAAAACCAACACGAATGCATAAAATAATCCAATTGAAGGGTGATTAGGGTAGTTTTAGTCCCGAGGATGTTTTGGCCAGCATTGTTGAAAATGTGGCTCAGCTGCGTGCCCTAAAGGCAGGCTCAGTGCTTGATGCAAACCACTATCAGTTTATCAAGACAAGAATGTCAAAACTCGCTGTAGCTCTTAATTGGCCGCGTGTGCAGCCTGCGCATGTTCTTGTAGCCGCTTTCTCCTGACGCTGCAAGCAGGTTGGTGCAGAGAGGCTTTGTCCTTCTACGTGAATCTTGCTAATGGCTTTTAAACATAGGGCAGGGAAAAATAAAATAAATAAAATACCCCAACGTGTACTCTGTCCCTATGTCCTCTACGTGTGTTAGCTTATGCAAGCGTCATCTCACCCCGACCTTCCCTGATGCTCTGCAGAAGTACCCATATTTTGCTGACTCACTCTGAGACAAATGGCCCACTTGCAGAAAACCGGATTTGATGTAAATACTATGCGTGCTGCTGTCTAACGGCCATTCAGTGTCTCCTTGGCTTAAACGCTGATTAGGTGTACATGTTGTCGAAAAGATAGCGAGCAACCCGGCAAAGTTCATGACTCGCAACGATTGATGATAAACCATATGAGTCGACCAATCACAAGCATGCCTCTGGGTGATGTTGAGTCTACTGTCACGTTGTAGTTCTGACCAAGGTGCTGCATTTGTCCCCCTGGCAGTGTATGCTGAAGGACGTACCTCTGCCGTTTATTACAGTGGTTTATCACTGTACCGATATGTTTGCTCAAAGCCTCGTACTTTGGCCCGCTGCACACACGAGAGTGTGACTTCCTCTTTGCGTGCTTGGACAAAGCTTGGGGTCCAATTACTCATGCTTTGATGGCTGTGGCGATTCCCATTAATGCCAAGGAAGCCTGCTAAGTCACTTATTCTGTGGTTTGAATGGCCGGTAATGTGTGCCATGGTTTTTGGCTCACCTCGCTAATTTGCAGACAAACAGTCAACACAAGTTTGTATACAGGTCCCTAATACTGGCTTGCCCATTCAATTAGATGTCATTTCATAGCCAATTATTTATTATAAAAAATTGTAAAAAAAATTCAAAGCAGACGGACAATTCACCCCAATTCCAATAAGGGTTGGAATTGGGGGGTTAGATCACCAAATGATTCTCGAGCGCAGCACCGCTGCTGCTCACTGCTCCCCTCTCCCCCAGGGGATGGATCAAAATCACATGGGGATGGATTAAATGCAGAGGACAAATTTCACCACACCCAGATGTGTTTGTGACGATGATCATTGGTACTTTAACTTTGACTTTATTACCCTTTTTCACGTTCTGCTTGGCATTATCATTTTGGTTTCCAGGTAAAAAGCGCAAAGGGCTGCAGTGGGTGATAGATGTGACCATAGCTTATCCCAAAGCCAGACCCATGGACATCCAGACGTGGATTTTTGGGTACAGGTCGGCAACAGTCACCCATGTTCACTACAGGTAAGGGTGAAATACAATCAGATCAGCAAAGTTGCAGCGACTTAAATTTAGTACATAGACTTTGAGACTGATATTGTCACTCTCCTAAGGTGTTTACTTCTATCGAGGGAGAATTTAAGAATCCGCCCACTGATAGCTCAAGAGTACAGAAGGAACTCCCCACCAACTTGCTTTCATACTTAGTCAGCGGAATGCACCAGAGCTGAAGAAGTTATTAGATGACTTAATGCACCACTGTCCTCTGTTTGGTCATTGTGATGACCTTCTTCCCCCCCCGTCCTTTGTGCTTGTGTGGAATTGAGTGGGTGCTTTGAATTTTAAGTCAGCTGTAGCATTTGCTCTTATTCAAGATTTCCTTTTTCCAATAAAGGTGTTTTTACCTTTGCTCCTTTGGAGTTAGAAATGCAAATGGGGCTTTTTGATCACTTTATCCTCTCTGCTGTTTGCTTGCAACCACCAGACATTTAGTGCTGTTAATAATATCGCTGCTCTTGGCAGAGAAAATGTCCTCTCGCTGTCCTCAAGGTCTCCTTGTGCAGTTATCCTTTCACTTAATTATCCGATAAAGGTGCATTTGGATTAGCTTCGTCGCAAGACCCCAGTCAAGATAAATGTCTTTTTACTGTACACAGCATCTATGTAGTAGCTTATGAGGGATGCATTCAGGGTCAAGCGGCAGCTGCTGGAAGTCATGATGACCCTCGGGATGCTTTGAACACTTTACTCTGCAGGGAGAAATTGAACAAAGTAAAATGTGATTTATTGAACTTGGCTTGATGATCCCTCTCCAGAGTTTTTTTTTTTTTTTTTCTGGTCATTCACCAAATTGGACTAAAGCAAAGGGCTCATTGTGTCTGTTATAAATTGTCAGAGATATCACAATTTTGAGACAGTCTAACCAAACATTAAAACAGTCACCTTCCGTTGCATAGTAAGCGGTTCTGCAGACAGGCACCCCAAATAGCGGCACAGCGGTTTAACTTGCGCGGACACACAGTTCCAGCCACGTCAGTGATCAAGATCCAGGCTGGTACACGAGAGGAATAACGTGCCCGCTGATCAGATAAATACAGAGGGAGTGAGTACTATGATGTACTTCAGAACAACAAATTTTTATTAAGAAGAGAATTCACATGTGTTCGGTTTAGTCAATTAGGTCTGACCACAGGCTGAATTGTTCCAACGGTAAATATTTAGTGTGCGCAGTCTTGATGACTTCTTTAAACAGGGTGTACATTTTAATAACAAGACAAACATTAAATTGAAACCGAAAAGGTGGAATGTTATGCGGTGATGAGAAGAAGCGCTAAAAGTTGGTATTATCAGGAAAAACAGCAACAGGGAAGACCTCAGTCACTGTCTGTTCTGAGCGGTTGCCCTGCCAAGTAAATCACCCACTTGCTGTGGGGGCTCCTTATTTTTATTTGTCCGAGCATGTGGGTTTTAACACATTTAGAGTAGGATTCAAACGGTTTGCATTTCTATCATAAACATCTCACTCATGTCACAAGTGGGTGGAACATTGTTCTTCTTGCCATCCTTCCATTTTATAGCTTCCTTCCATTATTACATCAACACTCTACCACTTCTCCAGGTGCCTTTTGTCTAATGAGACACAGAATGCTTGATAACAGTTTCCCTGGTGACATGATGAGATTATTGGTATAGTGTAGAATCATCAATGGATCATAATTAGTGTTGTAATCATTCCAGCTTGGTTGTGGTGAGTCAAGAGGTTTTGAATCCACCTGCTCCAGCCTGTTTCTGTGTGTGTGTGTTTTGCCTGATATCAGATTACCAGGACCAAGCTTCTTAACAGGCAGCTGAGCATTGTGTAGCATTGTGTAGCATTCTAGATGAATCCACCCAGCCTTTTTCTTGTGCCTTCTCGCCATATAAGACCAGTTTCACAGATCCTAAGACTACTGAATGTCACTTGAGAGAGTTAGGTGGGTGTACAGAGGCAGAGCAAGGGCAGTGGTAGGTGTTGAAGATGTTCAGTTTTTTTTTTGGTACTGGCTCATTTTTCCTTGTTTAATGCTCTACTGTCTGCTTTAATGAAAGCTGCTCTTGGTGGGAGCTGCAAGGTGTCTATGACAAGACGCGGGTCGCACGTCTGAATTGTTGAGCTTGCACTTGTACTGCTTTCTCAAGCCGTCTTTGGATTTTTCTTCCTCCCACAAAACAGCTGAGCTACGGGGCTAGTACGTGGAACACATCACATTTCCTACTTGGATTGGTTTCGCTTGAGGGCTTCCATAATGGATTCATCACATCTTTGAGTATAATAATGAGATCCTTGATGTCAGTTGTTGTTTTTTTCCCTCTTTCCCAGCACAGGATTTTGTTCATCTTTGTCAGCATCGATTTGTCATCAGAAATAGACATTCAAATGTGTCTCCAAATGTACTCGTATTATTCAGTGTTTACTGCTCGACTATCTGTCAGCTTAGCATAAAGTTCATGACCACCTGTGACAATGACTTGATAGTTCTTTACTCATGACCTCTGCACTGATAAGAGATACCCAGCCTAGACACTCATTAACTTCATCCCCCACGCATCAGGTCTGATACTTCTGATCACAGTGATAAAGTGATCTTGCGCCGTAGAGAGAGAGAGAGAGACACACGCACGCATGCACACGCAGTGAAGAAGGAATAACTAGTATTTTAACTTGTGCAATGTCAATCCATCTTTAGGGTGACGGAAAGCTCTTGAATATCAACGTGTTGGTAGTTCACTGAGCTGTTTCCTCCGGCCAAGCCTTTTACATTTGTCACGTCCATTGTTTCTGACCAAATCATTTCCTGGAACGTAGACAGCCTTAAGCTCAAGCGGAAACAAATTGAACAGTTAATGGAGCAATGATCAAGTAAACTCCTACGACTGTCCCTCAACTTATTTCATGATGGCAGGGCTGGTTAATCTTAAAAGGCCAAGTAATTTGGTGTGTTATTCAGGTTTTCAATTTTTCTTAAGGTTTACAAAAATAATGTCATTTTACTACAAACAGGAGGAAGACTGATTCTCGGTCCACAGAAGGACTGAGAAAAAGAATAACAATGATGGGATTTGGTATCTTATCTTAACAAGGAAAATGGAGACAGAGACGCAGGACACGAGACTTTTTGGTCACCATCGCCGAATTGCTAATCTCTACATTTGCCTTTTATGACACTGTAGAAACTTTTTTTTCCTCTCAATTTCCCCACGAGTCCCTAAATAATGATTGGCTTTTTCCTGTAAAAGTGGGCAGCTTTTCCCTGACACAGTCCAAATTTAATTACCTTCCTTGCCCAGTTAGGAAAGAAAGCAATGTCTTTAGAATAAGAAATATAAAGAAGCAAAATGGAAAGCCAATAGATATATGGAAGAGCAAACACTTTTGGATTTACCCTGTCATCATTTGGGTGAACACAAGTGCAATGATTAACATCTGACCTTAGCACAATTTGCATAAGAATAATATACAGTCCAATATATCCACCAATTCTGTTACCTGCAGTATAATAAGACTTGTTCCCCCAGTTTTAATGGTTTAACCAGTCAATACATGTTAAATGGAATCAATACTGTATGGCCCATTGCCTTCTTCCTTCAGATCCTCTCCACAGATGTCCTTTTAAATAGTCAGGAATATTAAAGTAATACTGAGTGCAGAGGAAATGCTCCTCTGAGGGAGGAGCCGTAACCTGTTTGAAGGTGACCAGGGGCTGTGTGAACGCAGCCAACTGAGGCCCCCGTGTGGCTAGACTTTGAGTGCGACTTTTGAGTGCGAAAAAAAACACTTGGACTTGCTCATGTGAGTGGGGGTCACTCTGCTAATGATTTTCTTAAACAAGTCAAATCTACTGTAAATACAGACAGACAGACAGCATTTTATGGATTGTCTTTTAAAATGGACTTCAGGCTGTTGCTGACATGCAAGTAATACACTGGATGTGTTCACACATCTCTTTTGTGTCTTCTTTCAGGATGTACCCAATTAAAGAAGTTCCTGTCGAGGAGCAGGCTCTGACAGACTGGCTATATCAGAGGTTTGTGGAGAAAGAGGATTTACTGGCCCACTTCTACGACACAGGTTTGTGTGCTTTTGATGAATTTCTATCGTACCTTTCACAACATTTGCTGCACTTCAATCTATCTCTTCACTGCAATCTAAGACTCATCATAACCATCCACATTGATTCCTGTGTTGTTTTGATACAGCTCATATCTTGAAAGTGAGCGTATGTAGCATGAAATAACTAATTAGTAGCCGTGATTGCCACGAGTAATCCATCACCTCTCCCATTCCTCGTCTCCTTCTCAACAGGAGCGTTCCCCCCTCCAGAGGGCCAGAAAAAAGCGATCTCTAGGCAAATGACACTGGACCCCATGTGGCTGTGCGCCATCCAGTCATTCGCTTTCGTCTCCGGCTACATGTGGTACAGCCTTTTGCGGCACCTCTACTGCGGTATGTTTTGAGTACGCCGACGAGGTGAGCAGCAAGAAGCGCCTCGGGATCCGCCGGTGTCATGCGATGGATGACTGTACATTTGCAATTCACGCGGCGGGACTAAAGACTAGGGGGGCACTAAAAAAAATCAAATAATATGTATACGATGTGTAGACAAACAGAATTACAGGCCCGACACGACACATGATCTTTCACATCATGGCTCTCATGTTGATGTTTACACATAGGCCTGCGCATTCAAGAGGCTCAGGACAAAGAACTGCTGTAGTTTCATGAAGTGTGTTTGGACGTGTGCGTCTGTGAATACTGTGAGACAAGCATCAAGTCCACCTTTTAGCCTGCCCTCTTTCTGACGCCCAGTGGACGTCTCGAAGCAGCCGCGTGGACGCTCTGCTCCTCACCCACCTCAGCCCACATTGCACTAAAGACCCAAACTGCTCCCTGTCCCAGGATATCTTCCTGAATGGTAGCTACCTATAAATGTTTTTTTTTTCCTTTTCTTTTTAGCCTGCCCATCTCCACGACAGCCAGCACATTTATCTTTTTTTTATTTTATTTTTTTATGTCTGGACTGTTTACTCTGGCGAACCCGCTCCAAGTTAAACGGCGTCAAACCTGAGTGGAAACGTACAGATCACTTGAAAAGCAATTTGTCGTTTGCTCATAACTATGTGCATCATCTCATAAAAGATGGACTGAGAAAGCTAGACTTTTTTTTTTGTTTCCACCCTTTTATCATGCGGCATAGTTTTACATTTATTTAAGCCATACGCTCATATCCACAAACACAAGGGAACATAATTGTTTGTGCTGAATGGATGAGAGAAAGAAGTATATGACCATTCACTTTGGCTTTAAGAAGTGCAGCCATTCATACAGTAGGAAGAAGTGATAATGTATGGGTGCCCCCTCCCTTATTTTTTTATGAACTTTTTCCCCTTGAATAATGTGCTTTATGTGTTGTTACTGTGTGACGTCAGAAGGTGAAGACAATTCATCAAATATTTCATTTTAATAACACAAAATCCTCTGTACATAACAAACCTCGAAAAGCTATGTCCGTCACCGGTCTGTGAATAAGTCAAGTTTTATTATATTGTATTTTTTAAACAAAAACATAATTTTGTGTGTACTTCTCATTGGTACACTGTTGTGATTCTAATTTTATTTTCCTGTTTCCAAGCAAGACGTTATTGGCAATGCTGCCCAAGCCTTGTGTCATCCCCAACACATTTGGTCGTGACGATCCAATGTTAAACCATCTATTTGTTCTAAGTTTTTGCCAATACCTTAGGACAGAGTTTCCCAAAACGTTAGCTCATGCCTTGAATTTTGTTCCTTTACTAAAATGGACGTGAAAATGTATCATTAATTGTCTATTACAACAAGCACCAATTGCCAAGAAATGGAGGACTTTATATTTTATTTGAAACTTACATAAATTACTTTGACAATCGGAAACCCAAATAAAATGGACAAAGACATCATTTTGGGGAAACCCTGTCTAAAAAGACTACATTTCCCAGTTATGGTGTTTTCCTAAGGGAAAAAAAGATTTGTTAGGACCAATTGTTCCAAAAGGGTTAAGCTTAAAAATGTTATTCAGTTGTGAAAGTTATTTGATTTAAAAAAAAAAAATAAAAAATAAAAGAACCTAGAGGTGTGGCATTTATTGTTGGCATTAATAATATAAATTTTATTGGTTGCCAGCCTGCATTCTTTGTCACTTTTGGCAAAAACTGTGTTAAATACAAAAAAAATACCTAACTTAAAAGGTAAAACATTTTCAAATCTGTCATTCACTGGTCCTTATCCGATTTTCTTTTTTTCAACCGTGTTTCGTGTTTCCAAAGAAGGCAGGGAAAGTGATGTTTTCCTAGCTGTGATTTTAGGAAATAAACACAATAGGGATTAAAACAAATGATACTAGAACTGTCTGTAATTCCCCATTTTGTACTTCTCCTTTCAATTCCTAGTTACACAGCCAACACAAAAACAACTTGTGCTGGAATAAAACATCAAAGATCGTAAACTCTGTGCTCTGCTTGTCCTTTATGCTCTTTTAACCAGGGAAAAACCTTGTGGCAGCAAGTAATAAAACATCCCTTTACCCCTCATAGAAGATGTCAAAATGCTGCAGTGAAGACCAGGCTGAATGCTGCAGCCTTCAGGACACCCAACCCCCAAATATAGTCTCAAGAGAATAGGATGGCAGGATGTCTATGAAAGCCTTTCGGTTGTTTTGGCTCCCACGTGTCAGTCACCTTCAAATGTTCCAGTTGATGAAGACAATCAGGCATGTTTTAGGTTTTTGCTGTGGTATGATTTCAATGTCAGCATTGAGGTAAAATATGGAAGACGGTACTTGATATTATGATTGCGTATAGTCATACAAGTAGATGTTTTATTTGTAAAAATCATCAATTCTTCATGGTTATTGTCTAAAAAACGTAACTGAAGAAGGGCCGTATCAGTTCCCTCTAGTGAGATGTCTATTTTTTAAGATACATGTTTTCATCTTGACCAAGCAGCCTGTTTTCCCACAACTACAACTATACTATGACATCCCACGGTCATCCAGCTCTCTGCTAGAGTGACCTTTTCAGAGCCAGACTGACAGATCCCTGTATGGTCTGCCTTCCCGTGGTATCAGTTTTGGGCTGTAGCGGCTTTCCAGGGGAGCAAATGAATCATTTGAGAAAGTGTCATTGAAGCGGCAAAAGGAACTGACTTGACTTGTTCCACGTGGGGAAAAAAAGTCAGACTTGGTGGCCAGGTTAAAATGGCTTGGCTATCATATATGACAACAATGTTCATACAATATGAAAACACAGCAAAATGGCAATATGTATAAATTGTCTTGTGCATAACTGATTACATATATTTAATAAATAAAAACATATGATATATAGGTAACTTTTGGAAAAGAATTATTCCATCCATAATCACAAAAATCATACAAAAATGCATGTGTGCTTAAAATTTCGTGCAAGCCAAGACATGTTGAATGTATTTACTGTATTTTCTATACTGTACCGCCAGGCGGCTAGGTGGAGCACTGGGTAGCACGTCCGCCTCACAGTTAGGGGAGGTGCGGGTTCGATTCCACCTCTGGCCCTCCCAGTGTGGAGTTTGCATGTTCTCCCCGGCCCCGCGTGGGTTTTCTCCGGGCACTCCGGTTTCCTCCCACATCTCAAAAACATGGTTGGTAGACCGGTTGAGCACTCCAAATTGTCAAAAGTCAAAGTCTGCTGTATTGTCAATTTCTTCACGTTAGTGCGAGTGCAAATGGTTGTTTGTCTCTGAGTGCCCTGCGATTGGCTGGCAACCGGTTCAGAGTGTCCCCCGCCTACTGCCCGCTGACGGCTGGGATAGGCTCCAGCACGCCCGCGACCCCCGTGGGGACTAAGCGGTTCAGAGGATGGATCGATGGATGGATGGATACTGTACTCCCATTGCCCAACGTTCAGATGCTACCTTGGTCTATGCGAATATTTAGCGTCCTCTTGTGGAGATCGAGTGCGCTTACCGCTCTATTCTCGCGGGTCTTGCTCACAACAGTATCCTTGGCAACGTTGTCACGCCCATCCGATCCCTAACCAATTAGGGCCTCTTGTCTTCAATACGTAGACCAATCACGATCGAGATACGCTATTACGCTATTCAAAACATCAGAGAGGTTTCCGTTTCCTTACCTGCAACCGCATGCACACAAACTTGCTGCACGTTAGACAAAAACAAGATGCCGTCCAGCATGTATGACTACGAGGTGCTACACACCATTGGGTCCGGTTCTTATGGACGATGTCAGAAAATAAAACGGAAATGTGACGGAAAGGTGAGGAACCATTGGCATTTTTTTTTAACTATTAAAATATTGTATTTGTAACCTTGAAATTCCCATAATTACAATAGGCGGTTTGTATGAACCGTCTCCAAATGTTTGTTAACTTTCTTTCAAATTTGAAAATGAATTTGATTTTTAATTCAGCCTGGTTCTTGGCGTTTCTCTTTTTTAAGTCCCCTGTATTGCTATTTTTCTCTTACTGTTGTTGAACTCAAGGTTCTGGTCTGGAAGGAGGTGAATTATGGCACAATGTCAGAGAGCGAGAAGCAGATGCTGGTGTCAGAGGTGAACCTCCTAAGAGGGCTGAAGCATCCCAATATAGTGAGATACTACGACCGCATTGTTGACCGCAACAACACCACGTTGTACATCATCATGGAGTACTGCGAGGGTGGAGACCTGGCAAGCCTCATTGCTGGATGCATCAGGGAAAGGTGACCGTGTAACCCTCACAACACTTTTTTACGAATGCTGACAGACAAAAACAGTAATGCAAAAGAGCTCTAATATCTCAATAGAAAAAAATTTCTGCATGGCAACCGCAACTTTTAAGCTTTGACTCTTTTTCTGTGTCCTCAGACATTATTTAGATGAAAAGTTCATCCTGCGTGTTGCAGCACAGCTCATGTTAGCGCTCAAGGAGTGTCACAAGCGGGATGACGACAGGCCCACCGTCCTTCACCGGGACTTGAAACCAGCCAACATCTTCCTGGACGTCAAACAGAACGTGAAGCTGGGTGACTTTGGCCTGGCCCGGATCCTTAACCACGAAGCCAGCTTTGCCCAGACGTTTGTTGGAACGCCTTACTACATGTCTCCTGTGAGTTTTCATCAATTGTGAATGCTATAGTTCCGATTTCTAAAGATTTTGAACGGATTGATGCAACGTTTGTCTTTCAGGAGCAAATGAACCAGATGTATTACAATGAAAAGTCAGATATCTGGTCACTGGGTTGTTTGCTGTATGAGCTGTGTGCCCTTAGGTAAGTTTGCTCAAGCGCATTGCCTCCCTGATAGCTTTGTTTACTGAGCGCAAATCTTTCTTTACAGGCCCCCTTTTACTGCCTACAGCCAAAAAGAGTTGGCCGTCAAGATTCGAGAGGGCAAGTTCAACAGAATCCCGTATCGATACTCAGAAGAAATAAATACCCTGCTCAAGACAATGCTCAACTTGAAGGTTAGAAATAATATGAATATTCCCCGCCCCCCAGTGTGTCATTAATGGTGCTGTCTGTTGGGTTTTTTCACCAGGACTATCTGAGGCCATCTGTGGAATCCGTCCTCCAGAGCAGCCTTCTGGCCGAAGCAGTCGGTGAAGAGCGGAAGAAAGCGCGGCAACTTCGGAGGCAGTCGGCGGGCTCCGACGTTGCTTCCAAAAAGCCCACAGAAGTAACACCTTCTGTCGCAGAGCTCAGGCTCCGAGAGCAGGCCTTGAAAGAGCGGGAAAACGCACTTGAAGAACGTGAAGAGATGCTGGAGCGTGAGGGTTTTTTTTTCCCTCCTATTTAGAATTTACCTGAGCTTTACTTACGGGTCGGCTGTCAGATTTTGCGCTGGATCATATATTTCAAGTGTTGTAACATGGAAACACAGCAATTGCAAGCATTTGTAATGTACAGTTTCTAATTTGCATTTGTTTTCAGGACGGGAACAAGAGATGTGTTTACGTGAAAGCCTCGCAGACGAGAAACTGTTAAGGTACTTTTTGAAGAAAAAAAAAGTAACATTACTGACATATGACCTGGCAGCATGGCTGAGTACAACTCCTTCACTGTTGTACATCTCCTTCTCTGTTCTGATCTTCGGGTTTTTATTACAGAGTGGAGTATTTTTTGAAGAATTTCCCTGCAGCGCATCAGAGGAAGCAGAGCATAGGTACGCGAACCCGATGAAGACCTCTGGAGACACACAAGTTCAGCTTAGAAATGTTGTGTGTTTACCTTTTTTTGTTTTTAATTGGTTAAGTGGTAAAGATAAATTGATAATTGTGTCAATAAAGATTTTGATCAAAATTTCAAAAGCATGTCACAAGACTTACCTTATTTTGTCCCTGGATACAGGAATGCATTAAAAATACTCTTTTTGCTCCCATAGGTGTCTGGAAGCAGTACTCCCCTGGCAAGAAGGTTCATTTTGTAGGTGACAACAAGGAAAACAGTCAGCTGGATCACTCTGTAGCAATGGCGTCACGATACGACATGGTCAGTCAGCATGCTCAAACTCTGATGGATTTCGAAAAAGCCTATCAGATCCTCCGCATGCGCATCTGACAGTCGTTGTGTGACCGTAAAATTGTGAATATTTTAAGCGTTGGGTCTACTTAACTTAAATTAAGCTTGTGTATGTGCTATTTATAAAGTGCCGTGCTTGTTTTATCGGCAAGATTTTGTATTGAAGAAGGTTGTCATTATTATAGGTTCATAATACTACAACAAAGGCCAAACTAAAGGTTTGAATACATTTAGGTTAATAATTGGCATGAATATGATTGTCTCTGACCAAACGGGCATATGCAGGAAATTTGGTTCATCCTGGAAATTTAGACAGCCTAGCCTAAATACAACAACAGATGAACAAAAATGTTTTTACTAAACCAAATACTCTTTTTCAATTACTCAATCTACCACGAGAGGTCACTCGTTTACCACAATGTCCATTGATTTAAGTGTCTGAGTATGCCACATATTGTCTGTCTGTCTTCTGATTACCGCAATCGTTTTCCCGTGTAGATTTATTTTTAAATTGTCTTTAAATAATGTAAAATTAGTCATTAGAACCATCGTCAAAACAAATTGAATTTCAACATCACAGTTGATTGTACTAATATGTCACATTCGAGTTATTGGGATTTCGGAAAAATAAAATCTTTTGCCCCAGGTGTGCCCTCGATTGTTATCCGGCACATAACAAGAACCTATCCCTCAATTTCTCCGTTGAGAATGTGCAACGTTGTAAATGAAAAATAAACATTTTGGGGAAAGACACCCTTTATCAAAACACACGCCTGCACAAACTATTGTTACTTGAAGCTTGGGAACGACGAACATACTCGTGTCAGTCATCACCAAGAACTCACGTTATCCACGTCAAAAGTGTAGCATAGGTACATATTCCAGTAAGGAATGTTTATAGAGTAACATCCTGTAGTCATCGTTATTTTATAGTGTTTTTTTAATTGGTCTTCTCAAGCCTAATACGACCATGCACATGTCAATCATCGCGAAACAACGCTCGTGTGGCTTGCGTAGCAACCACCGTTGCCCGGTTACTCTGTCCGGTCCACTTACGAGTGTAACGACATCTAGCCAATCGGCTTAGACCTTTTGTGCTCTCGTTCAATAGGAACTCGCACAGGGCGTGCTCCTTCCCTGGTTCTTCTGGTGTTCCGTGTGGAAAGTTTACCGGCTCGGGTGCAAAGTTTCAGGTCGTCTGCAAACTGGAGCTGGGGCGAGCGTCGACATTATGGTGTTTGCCAAGTCACTATTTTTCCGATGAAATCTCTTCCAGTTGAAGTGCCGCTGACGTTACGGGGTAACTGTAGTGTGAGTATAGTGTGGGGTACTCGTATTGTCTCTGGGAGCCAGTCAGCTCGAGTTGTCCGCTCGGAGTTCATACTAGCTAGCTAGCTAGCCGGGGTGAGCTAGGTTTCCCCCCCCCCCCCCTCTCCTATAACATCGACTGCAAAATGGCTTGTGCGCCCAATCGAGTCCGGCTGCTATGCATGCTCTTGCTGACGTTCGCCTTTTTCATCGTGGAGGTGGTGGTGAGCCGGATCACCGCATCCCTCTCGATGCTGTCCGACTCCTTCCACATGCTGTCGGACGTCATCGCTCTGATCGTAGCTCTGGTCGCGGTGCGCTTCGCCGAGAAGACCCAAGCGACCGACAAGAACACGTTCGGCTGGATCCGGGCCGAGGTGATGGGGGCGCTGGTCAATGCCGTTTTCCTCACGGCGCTGTGCTGCACCATCGTGCTGGAGGCGATCGAGCGCTTCACCGAGGCCCGCGAGATCGAGCAGCCGCAGGTGCTCGCCGGCGTGGGATTCGCGGGACTGGTGGTCAACCTGTTTGGGCTCTGCTTGTTCCACGGCCACGCCGGCGGAGGACACGGACACTCGCACGGGGGAAAGAAGAGCAAAGGCGCAAAGTCTCACCGGACCGGCAACGGGACTCCAGGGGAAACCAACATTTTGGTAGGGAACCACAGCAGCTCCACGGACGCCTGTCAAACCGGTAAGCGTGGGTGCAGACTTATTGTTTGTTTTGTATGATTTATTGTTTGGTACTGAAGCACTAATGGCACTTAGATTACAGTGACACGAATGAATTGGCCCACGAGCCATAAATTCTCCACATAAGTTGACCCCCACCCTTTCCCCAAGGCAGCCTTCTCCACACTATCTCCAGTCAGCACTCCATATTGCATAACAGTACAATCCAACTTCCAGTAACCTATACAGAAGCAAGCGGTCACATGAAAATTGTCTAGGCATGTGTCTCTCTCACTTGTTTAGACACAGAATGGTTAAAGCCATTCCCAAGGACCAGGTTTCTCCCCCACATGCACACTGCTTGGCCTCGACATTTTCAATAACCGGAGACTGCTCACACCCCTCCTCCATACCCCATACATAATGGTAGAGTCAACGGCCAAAAACACACCATTCAGCATAATGGTAGAGTCAACGGCCAAAAACACACCATTAGCCACTGATGAACGAGCCGCTATTGTGTCAGGGATTGAGGAAAATGGTTTCTTACCTCGTGCACGCAGCCTAATCAATGATTGAACTTTGCCCATTGTGAAATGACTAGTAGATTTAAATTCAGCTTTAAACAGTCAAGACTGGGACTCAAACTCTGTTAATTGTGTCAAAATTATTGTCACTTGTTTAGGCAACTGAGCCAAATTTTCTTCTGAGACAAATAAGTTTGACTTTCCCTGTCTGCAGACATGAGCCTTAAAGAGAGCGCAGAGATGCAGATCAACGGTGGCGCTCATTACGAGGACATAGATCACGACCACAATGCATCCTCGCAGCTTAACATGCGCGGCGTCTTCCTCCATGTGCTTGGCGATGCCCTGGGCTCCGTCATCGTCGTGATCAACGCTCTCATTTTCATCTTCGTGTGGCAGCCCTGCATCAAAGACGAGCTCTGCGTCAACCCATGTATCAAGAGCCACGCCACCGACCACTACCACAGCAACCACACGCTGGTGGATCTCATGGGGGGCCCCGCCACGCCCAGCACCAAGATGGCGGGCCCCTGCTGGGTGCTCTACCTGGACCCCACACTCTGCCTCATCATGGTGTGCATCCTGCTGTACACCACCTACCCGTTGCTCAAGGAGTCGGCCCTCATCCTGCTGCAGACGGTCCCTAAGCAGATCAACATCCACCGCCTCAACGAGCGCCTGCTCAACCTCGACGGAGTCCTGGCCATCCATGAGCTGCACGTGTGGCAACTGGCGGGCAGCCGCATCATTGCCACGGCGCACATCAAGTGCCATGACCCCACATCCTACATGGAGGTGGCCAAGCGCATCAAGGACTTTTTCCACAACGAGGGCATCCATGCCACCACCATCCAGCCCGAGTTTGTCACATTCAGTTCTGAGTCCCAGGACTCCTTGTGCGAGCTCTCCTGCCGGACTCAGTGCGCCCCCAAGCTGTGTTGCGGTGCCAGCGACAAGCAGAACCCCGCCGTCGACAAGAAGACAGCCGGTGACCTCAGGGTCATCGGCGAGAACCCGGAGCCGGCCGCCCTGCCACTGGTGCAGCCGGAGGTCATCGTCACGTCGGAGGTGGAGTCGTCTCTGTGAGAGAAACTGGAAGCTGGATCAACTGCTGTTGTTCAATATGGGAAATTTGGCTCCAGCATTACCAGCGACCAAGCAGTTTTTCAACCTAAGTCTTTTCGTCACAAGCCCCCTCAATCTGGGTATCAGTTTCGAAAAAGTAACTGATTACTTATTTTGTTTTTAAATCAAAACCAAAGGGTTGCTTGATTTTTCATAATAGAAATTGAAAAATGGGCCAAATGATAGTTTGATTTTCATAATAATTGAGCGGAATGTTTGGTAACAAGTATCCCTAAAGATACGTTTTCTTGTTATTTGCCACAATTAGTCAGGAAATTTTGTTAACACAAAATGTATATCTCTCTCTCTTGACACACCTCTCACGGAACAGTGGTTTTGGAATGATGTTTCCCTCAAAGGGCCGTAATGACTGAAAATTCTTAATTCTCACCATTGTAGTATCACAAATACACAATGAATGTAATCACAACCAAATAAGCATGCTATTGTTTGATTTATTTGGATGTGAGGTGATTTGGTGAAACTAAATCTGATGCTTGTAATATTTGTTCAAAGTTCACAAACTGGTTCTGATAAGCAAAAGCACATCTTCTGTATCTAACGTTATTTGCAGTGCTTGTTACCAAATTCCCGAGTTACTTAAACACAACCAATTAAATATTAAAACCAAACTCCGCACTATGGCCCGTTTTTCCATTTCTAAGCCAAAAATGTAAGTATGAAAAGTCAGTAATTTTTTGGTCAGATTTAAAAACACCAAAATAATTACCGTAATTTTCGGACTTTAAGTCGCTTCGGAATATAGGTCGCACCAGCTATAAAATGCACAATAAAGTGAAAAAAAACAACAACAAAAACTTTTGGGGCATATTTATTTGTCAAAATCCAACACCAAGAACAGACATGAACGAGCAACAACAGGCTAAACGATAGGTATGCTAACGTGACAAACACAAACGAAGAGCTGGGAATGGGCCTGACGTAATATTCATAGTTATTCTAATAACTATTACATAAATAACACATTTATAAAACCATCTGTGTCACTCCAATTCATTAAATCAATCGATCGTCCTTTATGTAAACAATGCCGCGTACGTGCGCCGTCAGACTCGTCGTGATTTGCATTTCTAATTATTCAACAGACCCATATAACGATATATAAAGTATAGTTCAAATAACTATCATATTACAACAATATTATCAAACCATCTGTGTCACTCCAAATCATTCAATCCATTGATTAAATTCTTCGTCCTTTGTCAACAAAGCCGCGCGTGCGCCCTGACGTCAGCCTCGTCGTTATTCCACAAATCTAGTATATAACTATATTGTAGCGTTAACAAAGTACAAGCAAAGACGTGGATTTGGTAAATGGCTCTTTAACAAAACAAGAGTTCAACAAGGCAACAACTACTGAACTTCCAGCCACGGAGGTGGAAGAGAGCTCCATAGAATAGGAGCACGCGTGCGTAAAAGCCATGTCTGAGCCCCATCCACCGTCCCCGGACAGCCCCCGACTTCCATCCACGGAGGTGAAAGAGAGCTCCCGTCGAGAAGGACCGGGCGTGCGTAATAGCCATAATCGTTTTTTTAAACCTTCGGTGTCACTCCAAATCATTAAATCCTTCAAACTCTTCGTCCTCCGTGTCACTTAAAAACAAAGCCGCTAATGATGCCGGTAGTACGTGGGGCCCTTCGTCATCTTCGTCATCCTGTGATCGAATCTTTGTCCTTTATGTAAACAACTGCCGCGCCACTGACGTCACTTGAAATTCAAATTACAGCAATTCCTTGCTACATTGCGGTTCGTTTCTCGCGGGTTCCCTTTTTTTTTTTTTTTTTTTTTTTGAAAATTTGTGAAAAAAAATTCACATAGAAGTTGCTCCTCAGTATAAGTCGCCCCCCCCCACCCAAACTAAGAAAAAAAATGCGATTTATAATCCATAAATTACTGTAGTTACTTTTTTTACTTGTAAATTAAAATGAAAAGACTGAATGATACACTGATTCTTATAGTCACTGGTGGCATGTCAGGGTTCACAGTCTTTGGAACCTCATCCATCCCATGGTGTTGCTGTGCCAAAGTTTCTCTTCAGAACCTCAAAATGTCACGCTCATTTCAGCCTGTGGACTTTTATGTGTGTTTTCTTTGAATCTTCTAACCCCTAAAAATGGAGTGTTGTACTGCTTAATGAAGTATTTAAGTTATTAGAAATAATCTATTTCTTTCTGTAGATCAGTGGTGTCAAATTCCAGTCCTTGGAGACTGCATTCCTGTATGTTTTCCCAAGTTTCCCTCACTAAACACACCTGATGTGTTATCAGTCCATCCTCACATTCTGCAGGACCCTGATAATAATCCTGAATAATTGAATCAGGAGTGTTAAACGAGGGAAACTTGGAAACAATGTAGGACTGAGGCCCCCGAGGACTGGAGTTTGACACCCCTGCAGTGTAGGTGCTGCTTCTGCTCTTTTTGGCCCACCATCTATGCCGGTAGTTAGAATTTTTGGGCTTTTTTTGGATAAGAAGCTGGATGAACATCTCCCTCAGCCTGCCTTGCACTCACTGGCAAAAGCACTGAGTGTATCCGATGTAAACCTCAACGACACGGCTGTGGTCATTCAAGATTTAATGCATCTCGTTGCTCTGAGACAAGCCCCGCCTTGTCGCCAGTCGGCTCCCCGTGACGGCCAGTTGTTCTTTGGTTGTGTTCTGCTGTCCAAACTCAAGAGCTTCAATGTTGCATCGTGCCACAACCCTTCTCCCAAGCATACAAACCACTGTCAGAGTGACTCATCCATGCAGTTTGTCTGTCCGCTGCTTTGGACAGCTGAGCACCCAAGTCCTTCTCGTGGCCTCTAAATTGTTGAGGGAATGATTAAAAAAAAAAAAAGAAATCACTCTACATTTTGTCACTTAACAAGGTGCAATTGAGAATTCCACTCCTGATTCTATGTATATGCAATGTCAACAAATATGCTGGGAAGTATTTTGATGTTTTCATTTTTATAATGGGCACAGTAATGTGAAAACTAAAGTTAGGTTTGTTTTTGTTTTGTTTTTTTAGATATGAAATGTCAGCTGAAGTTTTTTTTATGTTATCTACAGTTGCTGTCCCTCGTGTCATCTTGAGACAAAAATATATGGCTGTTTGGTATAGTTGCTGTCTCTTGCTTTTTTGTATATATCCATCTTTGAATTTGTTGTCTTTGTTGAAATGCTTGTAATGGATTAGGCCAGCAACCAAGCATTATTTTAATAATCGATTACCCGTTGATTGATTAATCACTGGAATCAGATTTTTTAAGAAATAAGATTTCCATCCCTTTATTAATCAATACAACATGATTTCACATTTGATGGTGGAGACAATCCACAGACTCATGATTCTATTTCTGGTTTAGTATTTACATCCATCAGAACATTGGCAAGAATGTAAAAGCAGATGTTTGTAAATTTCCTATTTTGAAGAAAAAAAGAGAAAAGATTTGCTTTGATGGAGGACTCAAGAAGCCAAAGAGCAAGGCACACAGACAAGTCTGTCCTGTCCTTAAGCTAATTCTGTGCCATTTTTTTAGTACCCAATTTGCCATGTTTATTCAGTAGCTCTGAGGAAGGGTATCTTTTTCTTTCATTAATTCTCCATAAACCTCATTTTGCAACCCCTTATTTCTTACAATGTGAAGTTCTTTTTTGTTTTTCTTTTCTTTTGGTTTTTACAGTGTGCATGTTTCTTTTTCCTCATTTTGCTACCCAGTATTTCTTACAATGTATGTTTCTTTGTGTTCCGACTGTCAAACACAATACATGGTACCAAATCACCTTGGCCACAAAAGTCAAAACAAAACTTTGTGAATGCACTATTATTTCCCCGTGTATTATTTCCGCACATAATGCCCATGCTTGAAACTGCAGCTGTTTGTCAACGTCCGCTATGCCTGCTGACCATGCAATGGGCGGCCACAGTGTCTTAGCATTTCAGGTGGGGGGCATTGCAAAGGCAATATGCACACAAGGCTTTCCCCAACATTCCAGCGTGCTGCTGTGATGCTGTTTCATGTCAAACGCCACTTTGTGCGTGCTCTCTGTTCACACCAGGTGTTCTTTGCCCCTTGCCTGCGAGCTATTGTGTACGTGTGCAACATTAAAAAGCGAGTCAGCATGCTGTCTGTGTTTTCATTCAATTGATTAGACTTCAGAGTCAAGGGGTCAAGGGTCAGTGATTGTAAAGTAAATCCTGACGGACATGACACCAGTGATCCTGCCCCTTCCGATGGAACCATGAACTTGGATTCTCTCTCTATGGTTGCCTGGTAACTCCACAAAGTTTCAAATGAATGAAAAAAGGTTAGATGAATTGTTTCTCATACAAGGTTTCCCCAGTCCTAATTTGTCCTGTTTGAAAGCACACATGCAGTGTAAATAAGAATTCTTGTCATGCTAACTAAGCACTGTATTGTTGAGTTGCCCTTGAGCAAGGCACTCATTTCCTTGTATTGTGGCCAGAAGATATTTATGTTGTCATCTTCAGATTATGAGAAGATATATTTAAAAGTTTATTTGTTTAAATAAATGACGCACTTAAATGATATTTATGTTGTCATCTGCTGATTATGAGAAGATTCATTTAAAAGTTTGTTTATATAAATGAAGCACACTTTGACTAATGTGACAGCTATCAGAATAGAGGCCACAATTTGAGGAACAACTGTATTTTAGGAATAGTGCAGTTTATTGTTCTTTTATTTCAATCTTCATTGAAGTTATGGCTGAAGGGTACTCATGTGGATTCTTATAAAAGGCATTTAGAATGAAGAGATGATCGTTTGGACTTGTGGGATTGTGGATTAAAAAAGATGACCAAGACCTCTCTCACACTCAGAGTTTTTTTTTTTTTTTAAACTGGCCACATGGCAGTTCACTGGCCTCCACTAAAGAGCTTTCAGTCAAGTGGGGGAGCCTATATAAGCCGGCTGGAATGTTAACTCTGCTGACCACCACCATCGTGACAATGAGAACGAGGATAGGGATGATCAGTCATTTAGTGGACAAAAAGAAACGGTGTGCATGCCCGCCATGTTTGTGTAATATTGTTTTCTTAGGGAGTGCAACAAAAACTTATTTGAATAAGAAAAATTGTTGTTGATTAACCCAAATCAAATTGTTCTGTTTGAAAATGTACCTTTGAAACTTTGACCCTTCGCACAGAAAATGATTTTTATTCATTTTTTTTAAAGCTATGAGTGAGATAAGATAAGCTCATAGGGAAGTCATTGTGTCACAGTGGTCAGTGTGTATAGATTCAAATATGGTTGCCAGAGTTCTGAATGAAAAAAGTGTGGACTAATTTCTCCCTTCTAATGCTCAGACTTTTTTTTTCATCACAGGACTGAGTGGTTCCAACCAGCAAAAATTAATTGCTCTAAAATCACAAAACACTTTAAGGATGGCAAGAAAGAATGATGGATGATGAAAGCAGCTTCCTTCCCATTCTTGTGACACACAGTAAAGATAAAAAGGGGGATTTATGGGCACGTGGTGGCACACAGGAGCAATCATTCAGGTGAGCAGCATCCTTAGAAAAGACAGAGGAGAAGTTAAACATTGTTGGCAATGATCACATTCCAAAGTGACAGTCTGCATCTTCCCAAATGATGACAGGATGGGATTGTGATGCTTGTCACTCCATTTTTACATTGCATATTCTGAACGTTTGTGCTGTTGGGCTTTGTGACAATTCAGCTGTGAGTGTCGTAATGGCGGACTGAAGCCTCGGTACAGAGTGCTTATGGGGCTTTTCTACACAAAAGGGGAAACTGGCCAGTGAAAAATGTGTGGCGTCAGCACATTAGTGTTTTTTTTTTCTCTGTGCTCATGTGACTAGCCAGAACTTCCTTCTGCGTAAATCCCGTCGTTCAAAAGAAACATGCCTGTCATTATGAAATTTATAGTGGTAGCAAGGATTGTGAAATAACAAATGAGCAATGTGGCAGTAACAACACAGATAAGGAGAGGTTTGTGCCTGTTTACACATTGCTTTTTTCACTATCCACTTTCTGGCCGAGCTCGTACTGTTTCTTTTCATAGTTGAAATTTGGCACGCCTTTTTATCCTCCGTCTGATTCCATAAAAGCTACCTGAATCTTAAAAAGTATCAAAGTTCTCGTTTCAATACAAAGATGTGGAAACTCTGTCCTCTAGCGGAATCTTTGAGTAATCGCACACGAGTCTCTCGTTGACATCATATTAATCAAATGTCTCTCCTTTCTTACATCAATCACCGTCAGTGAGTTCAATTAACTACACTGGCATTTGATTTGAACGAATTTTTGAGATATCAGCAATAATATAACGAGGAAATAAGTTATGGGCGCGTGCTTTGCGGGGCTGATGGCTTCGCCTGTTCCAAAGACACGGACCCTCGCATTGAAGACAAAGTCCGAGGTGTCAAGTCCGGGCGGGAACGGGACACTTGGGGAGACCACCTCCGTGAACACCTGTAAAACCACCGGTAAGCAAAATGCCAAAGGGTGGCCAAACTTTTGTGGCATGTGCTGAAGTACCTTAGGGCCATATTTGAACTAAAATCTTTCAAATGATTAGAAGATACTTGACAAACTATTGAGGCACCTTAATTCAGATTCCAAATTCCACACAAAAAGTTGGTGGAATTTTTTTCCAGCACAGCATGACATGCTCATATCTCTGTGACAACACACAACAATACAAACAACTAGAATTTGGAATTTCTGGAGAAATTGCGTGTGAAGGCAACGAAGGTGAATAGATACTTGAGGAATGCTACAGAATGATGTTGAAAGCCGGAACGGGTTGAATTAGTTGAAAAATGTAGAAATTAGAAGTTTTTGGGAAAATTTTGTGGGAATTTCAAAATTGAAAATTTAGAATTTTCGGTTCGTGGGAACTTGTGGAATCGATAGGCAAAAGATGAATAACGCCTTCATACTAAAAATGGGTAACGGTAGAATTAAAAGCTGAAATGAGACAAGTTTGTTACTCCTGAAGATTACATAAAAAGCACTGCTCTGTTCCAGATATATTGTAAGATTTTGACTTGCACGTACATACCTGCTTTCAGAATTTCCACCTGCAGAAATGCACAAGACTAAGTCCAAACCTATCCTTGAATCAAAATCTGCGATACTGTGTCGCATGTTTTTACCATATTGGCCCGATTATAAGACGACCCCCTCTTTTTCAAGACTCAAGTTTGAAAAAACACTTTTTGAACACGAAATTTAATTTTTACACAGAAAATAATTACATCTGAAACAAATGATTATAACAATATATTCGAGAGAAAAGGCATGTTATTTTGCCTCATTCAAATCATGCAAAAATTGTCGATCACATCTTAATATCTGAACATTTAAATATGTAAACAAAAGTGCAATCATATTTGTAAATGAATGACTTTCGGTTTTTGAAATGTAAATAAACCAATATACTGTGATAAAACAACAAAATTGCAATAACTGCATTAACCATCATAGTGAAGTGTAACTGTAACTGTGGTCTTGAAATAAATCTGAATAAGGAAAAACATTGCAATAAAATAATGCAAACTGCTACCGCTATTGTTGGGGAGCCTGAGGACTGTATAGGGCAGGGGTCGGCAACCCGCGGCTCCAGAGCCGCATGCGGCTCTTTAGCAGACCCCAAGCGGCTCCCTGGAATTTTTGCAAAAATGCGTGAAAATAGAAAAATATTGTGGTGAATTGTCTTTGTGGCTTCGCTGGTCTCAAAGTGATCAGTGAGGAAGTTGACGATGCCTTGGATGAATGGCTCGTAGAGATGAGAAGAAAAGGACTTCGTGTTACTGGTAGGTTTTAAATGGTTGAGTTAGAATTGAGCTAGAACTTTATTAAAAATAAAGCAAACAAAGTAGAATTTTACATACATATCGCCCATTTCAGTGTCCCTTGGCGATCGGACAAAAAGTGTTCTCTTAATCGCCCACCCCCCTGTTGGACATAAACCTTCTCTAACCATCGCCCTGGGCAATAATTAGAATAAGTACGGTACATCCGAGGCGCAGTGGGTAGCACGTCCGCCTCACAGTTAGGAGGGTGCGGGTTCGATTCCACCTCCGGCCCTCCCTGTGTGGAGTTTGCATGTTCTCCCCGTGTCCACGTGGGTTTTTTCCGGGCACTCCGGTTTCCTCCCACATCCCAAAAACATGCTTGATAGGCCGATTGAGCACTCCAAATTGTCCCTAGGTGTGAGTGCGAGTGTGAATGGTTGTTCGTCTCTGTGTGCCCTGCGATTGGTTGGCAACCGGTTCAGGGTGTCCCCCGCCTACTGCCCGATGATGGCTGGGATAGGCTCCAGCACGCCCGCGACCCCCGTGGGGACTAAGCGGTTCAGAAAATGGATGGATGGATGGACGGTACATCCGCACGCCTTAAACTTTGACCGGGCAACGGGCACCGGAAGTCCTCGCCTGCAGCATCTGTGGAATCCCCCCCGAGTGAGCCCCGTGGCCGTGAAGGCTATCACCAGCCGTGCACAATGGCCGCTCCAAAGCTGCACACTTTCTCCTGATTGAAATTTGCACAAAGTGCAAAGGCCCATTCATTTACTTTTGGGCGTCAGCCGGAGTGCAACATATCCCCGGGGGCGCTCCATGGACCCCCTCTGAGTGAGCCTCGTGGCCGTGGAAGCCATCACCATTTGTGCGCATTGGCTGCTCCAAAGCCGCACACTTCCTCCTGGTTGAAATTGCACAAAGTGCGAAGGCCCATTCATTTGCTTTTGGGCGTCGGCCAGAAGGCAACATTTCCCCACTGGGAGCGAAGAAAATAGTCAAGCCGTACGCCTGGAACCCTGCCCGGGTATTGGGCGCAGGGGGCCCTCATTTGGATAGTCTCAAGACACCCCTCCAAAGCAAGCCGCGCCGTGGGGGGGCTCCCCGTCCATGCAAAGACCCCCCCGCCCCGCTGCAGCCGCTGAAAACTTCGCCTTCACAATAATAATAATAAAATTAATGGCATTGAATAACAATAAGTGTGAAGGCCTTTTCAGATACACATAGAAACGTCAATTAGTGATTCGGTTTAGTGTCTGTACAGCTGTTGGGAATTTTTTTTTTTCGAATCTGACTGATTTCGTTGGCAGGACCCTGTAGCGTCTTCCAGAAGGCAACAGTGTGAAAAGGTGATGAGCAGAATGAGAGGGGTCAAAGGTTATTTTTCAGTCAAGTTTTATGTTCTGCCCATTGTGTGACGCGTCTATGGTACAGTGTGTCAATGGAAGGGAGGGTGTGGCCTGTGATATTAGATGATTTGTCTATTATACGTTGTAGTTTTTTGCGCAAATTTTTTGTAGATTTGGTTCGAATGCTGTTTCCATTTGAGTGTGTTACTGATGTGTGTACCTAGGAGTTTGAATGAGTCAGTGATGGTGATGGGCTTAGTGGAAATGGAAATGGGGAGTTTGTGAGTGGGTGAGTGTGAAAAGTCGACTATGAGTTCCTGTGTATTTGATGTGTTGAGTTGTAGGTTGTTTTTGCACCAAGTGACCTGTTCGCAGTCATGTTGTTCATTATTGTTTGTGATGAGTCCAATTATTATAGTTTTGTCTGCATATTTGAGGATAGAGAATGAGCTGTGGATGGATATGAGGGAGCTGTAGATGGAGAAAAGCCATGGGTAAAGAACACAACCCTGAGGAGATCCTCATACCACTAATGTCCCCCTTTTCCTCATAAAAACTGAACAAATCTTTTCATTTGAATTACTGCACAAGGAAAATTGCTTTTAAGTGTCCTTCCCAACCAAACTACAAGGTAAAGCCATAAATGCACGTTTTCATACAGATCTGCTGTTTTTCCTCTGACAAAAAGCCTGCCATAAAGATAAGACCTTGATTCCATGAAAACGATCTTATTGAGTCTGGAATGATGTCGAAGAGTGCACTCTTAAAACTGCTCGGTCAAAACCAATCAAATTTAGTTTGAAAATTGGACCAGCCCAAGAAGTAGGGTCAGTTTGAAACAACTTGTTTGGGTTGTTCAGGAGTCGCTGATGGGTACACTTGCCTGTCTTGTGTGCTGAAACTTTGAGTTTGATTCCCGCATGTGATGGTGTGTATTTGTGTTTGTGTGTGTTTGTGCACATGCGCCTCCGTGTGCACGTGCGCATATGTGTGTGCCACAAAAAACTGACCCTCGAAGGGAGAGCAACAGCAATGTGTGACCCATTGCTGTTGTATCTTATTATTCTACACAAATATAGTTACATAGTCACTCATCATACGCTGACACAACACACAGAGCTCAGTAATTCTCCATGACACATAGACACAGAACATTCAGGTGATAACAGAACAGATGCAAAATAGAACTTTTCAAAGACATGTTTTTCCTTCCCTCCCCTTCCCTTTCTAGTTCCTGCTAGTGGACAGTATAAAACCTTTTGATCTGGAGTATGACGCTGTTTTATCTGCTGAAGTGCCTTGTGCACTGACCGCCATTAAACAACCCAAGATCTTGCAAATAAAGAACCAATTGTTATGCCACATCTTTTTGTTTTCCTTGCTCAACGTCGGACATCTTGAACAAATGCAACACCCTTTGTAAACACGAATATTGGCAGAATTCTGTTTTTTAATCATCATACACAACATGTGTCAATATCTCCTATTATGTTTGCCTCTGTAAGGGCAAGTTCTGCTATTTGAAGGAAGGCCAAGTGGAGCACAGTTGTGGCTGGGCGAATCACTTTAAAAGATTAGGGCCGGTCACGTCGGGTTTCTAGGAAGCAGCTTATCTTCCCATCTGTTACCTCCAACCTTTGGACATAAACTCTCATTTGGGAATGGCAGTGTCTCCTGACTACTGCCTGTTGACGACTGGGATAGGCTCCAGCACGCCAGCGACCTCCGTGGTTTATATATATATATATATAACACCTGTGTGTGTGTGTATGTATATATATATATATATATATATATATATATATACATACATACATACATATATATATATATATATATATATATATATATATATATATATATATATATATATATATATATATATATATATATATATATATATACATACATACATATAGGTGTGTTTTCGATAAAATTTCAATTCTGTTGAGACTACTATAAAGTTTTGTGTGAATAAACAGAGTTCATAGTTCATGCTGCAGTGCTGCTGGGCGTACGCTCACACCTACACAAAACGAAACCATGATTTTGCTGCAGTCGAACTGCATGTGCAATGTGGCATCTTATAACGCAGCCCGCTGTGGGTCAGAGATACTCATTATTTCCAGGAGGCTCATTTGCATACATATGACCTTGTGCACATTTGATCAAGCACCACATCCCCTTTTAAATCTCTGTTCTTTTTATCTGCCTCTTCATCGCTCCCCCTCTCAGCTGATGGTGGTTATTGTGGACAACAAATAGGCTTAAGCCGGTCACTATAGCAACAGAGTATTGCAGGAGAGAAAAAATAAAGGGACATAAGCACTTCTTCATCAGGTGCGGTGGAGCCGCGGGAGCCGCCAGGGAGGAAGAGGGATGCAGAGAGGCGAATATGTGAGAGAGAGAGAGAGAGAGAGAGAGAGAGAGAGAGAGAGATCTATAATGTGTCAGCCATGCTTCTCATATCATCGGACTGACGCCTTCACTCACAATTTTGTCTTTTGGGGGGAAAGTTGTCGGTGACATCTTAAACTTTCAAAGAAAATAAAGAGGTAAGAAACAATTCCCTTTTATTATTATTATTAGCGATAATTAACTAATTGAAACAAAATTAACAACACTCCAAAGAATATTCAATGAGCTGCGTTCCATTTATATTATTTGATTGTGAGATCAGATGAAAATATTCTATGTTGAATCGTGGTTGTTCCCTCATATCTAGATGTGTCCTGTAAAAAGAATAAAATCAAAAAATAAATATAATACTGATTGTATAAATAGAATGTGGTAAACCAATCTTAACAAGTGGAATGTTTGTGGGTTAGACTCATTATGTGAACGGATTAACTCCAGATTAAAGAGAGGACAGTTAAAAAACAATGTGGCCACCTGTGTGTGTTTCCGTGTGCATATGTGTGTGTTTGTGGACAAATGAAGGAACTAAATTCAGGACAAATAGATGATATATGGTAATTAAAGTCAAGTGAGTAAAGGTCTCAACCAAAATTTGTCAAAATTTGGAAAAAATAAATCTCACAGGACACTTCATTAGGTACACACACCCAATCTAATCACATCCAATGCAACAAAAATCTGCATTCACAAAAACAATTTTTCATTTTGATTGGCACTATGGAATTGACAGACTATGATTTTGATTCTAAATTATTATAGAGTGTTGTGACGGGTGAGGAGGACCGCACCATGGCCTCCTGGTTCAGCTGGAGCGAGCCTCACCAGCACATCCCCCGCAGGGAGCCAGCCGACGTGGTCACTGACACGCTGATGGTCGAGCTGAGCTGGCAGCTGAAGGAGGCGGAGAGGCAGCAGAGAGAGAGGGAGAGTGAGTACCGGCGCCTCAAGACCGGAGTGGACTACAGCTGGTTGGCCAGCGCACCACGCTCGTCCTATAACATTAGCACCGGGGAGAGGCTGGGCCTAGAGGACCTCTGCTCCAAGGTGCCGCCGTCTTGCTGTGGACTGGTCATACTCAGGTACGAGATTGCCTTGGTTTGTCTAAACAAAACGACAGATCTCTTGTCTTGGTTGTCCACAGGTTCCGCGACGCAATCCGAGCCAGCGAGCCAGAAGTCCAGGAGGTGTCGACCCTCTTCCGCTCTGTCCTTCTGGAGGCTGTGGAGCAACTTAAGGAGGAGCAGGAGGCACAAAGGCTTGCTCGCCAGTGGAGCAATAAACGCACCAAGAGTATGTCCCTGGTGAACTTCAGGTCCCGCATCAAGATCAACCCCTTCGGGAGCGCGGCAGGCCTGATTTCAGCTGAGGGGACCCGTTTGAGCGACCTGAAGACAGTGTCGGAAGATGTGGAAAGAGGGACAGAGAAGGAGGAGAGAGTTTGGAGCATGCCGGACTTCCGATACAAAGGAACAAGCAGCAGTAAACTTGTCTGACAGGACCATGATGTGGAGATGGGAGAATCGAGTCACATGACCTGACTCGAGTCACATGACCTGACTCGAGTCAGACTTAAGTCAGTTTTTGGACTTGCTTGACTAAAACGTACTTGACTCACAGACTTGAACTCCAATGACTTGATAAGTCTTACACTGTAAAATGTCAATTTTTAAGATAGTTCTTGTTTGTTTTTGACAGATTTTTGTTCTTTTTTATCTGTGCACCCTATTTTTAAGTCTAAGCAGGATATTATGTCCCACCCCCATCAATCTGAGGATGAGTCACGTTTTGCACTCTTTCTCAGCACACAATGACCACGCACAACACTCCCCCACACAAGGTCAGGCAGCTGAAAGCTTTGCTTCTGTACCTTCTCTTTACAAGCTGCAAATGAATGAATGCTAATAAAATAATACAGGAGAATGCGAGAAAACATTTGATCAGTTTATTTTCATTTTGACACAGAGGTCCATGAACTTGTCCAACTGGTTTGAAACAATAATGGACTATTTTGTTTATTTTGTTTCATTAACGTTGAAAACAACGCCCACTTTATTAGGTACACCGGCTCTGCAAACCACTAAAAGAAACTGAAATGAATACTTGCTGACATTCAAAACCGAGGATTATTATCATTGCATGTCAGATATTTGAAGAAAGCTCAGCGCTGCCTGTACTTTCTGCGGAAACTCAGGCGAGCGAGTGTTCCTCCTGCCATCATCGCTGTGTTGGGTGGTAGCTGCACTGACTACAACATGAAGGCCCTGCAGCGCATAGTGAACACGGCTAGTAAGATCATTGGGGCTCCTCTCCCCTCCCTGAAGGAAGTTTACGCCTCCCGTCTCACCCGCAAAGCGGCCGCGATTGCGTGTGATGTGAGTCACCCCGCTCACTCTTTGTTTGATCTTCTGCCCTCTGGGAAGAGGTACAGGAGCCTGCGCTCCCGCACCACCAGACTCACCAACAGCTTCATACTCCAAGCTGTCAGGATCCTGAACACTCTCCCCCCTCCACCCTCGGCTGCATAACGTCCTGTACTTTTGCCCTATATTCTGGCTGTCTGCTGTATGGACGCTTGGACAATTTTGCTCCTCTTGTCTATTTATGTATTTATTTATTGTTTATTTACTTCGGTTATTTGCTCATTACTTATTCATCGCTCTTATCTATTGTTTTTACTCTTTATGGTATTTGCTTGTGTGATGTGTCTAGTCACCGTGTGACGATATGAATAGTAATTTCGATTTCTTTGTGTGTCTTAACGTGAAGAAATTGACAATAAAGCAGACTTTAACTTTATTGCGTTGGATTTAATTAAAATGTGCTGCTACATCTAATGTTCATAACGAGCATAATTAGCAATGTGAAACATGTCCGATGACGCTGCTCCTCAACTTGGTTTGACATTAGCAGCACCCGCTCACTTTGCTACACATAAAGTAATGTACACATACACAATCGTGGCACATTTTTGCATTTTTATCCCCTTCCAATCAAAGTCAACAAGGTCCTGATTCTCGGGTGTGACTGAAATATTATCCTTCGGCGTGTATTACGGATGTAACCCTGTTAATTTTGCAAATACGCTGTACTTGGTTAGGGTGTATTTCGCACTTTCGCCACTTGATGGCAATATAAGTGCGCACGAAGAGTTCTTATGCTGACGCGTTATTTCGTAATTTCCGTCGAATGCTGCGAAGAAGCGGAAGAGACCGTACGAAAGCTACACTGGAAGTGGAAGTCATAGGAGCATAGTTGACACTCAGGCTAACGTGTTAGACACACCCAAGCAACTTTGAGAACCTATCTACGCGGGACTTGGATTTGATAAAGCATTGTGGAACGTTGTTGTCTTGGTGAGTTGCGTGACAACAGCATTTTGTGTTACGTTAGCATGCAAAAGCCGTCAAAACGGTTACGTCAGATGTAAACAATACTATGGGAAATGTGCTGTCTATTCAGTGGGTAATGTGATTTGGTTGCTTGGTGCCCATTTAGTGTCCGTTAGCTATGATGCACACATGCCTAACTATCAAATATCACAATGTTTAATATACTAGATATTTAGATCGATCTCATTCCAATTAAAGTTGAAGTCCCAATGATCATCGTTACACACATCTGGGTGTGGTGAAATTTGGCCTCTGCATTTAATCCATCCCCATGTGATTTTGATCCAACCCCTGGGGGAGAGGGGAGCAGTGAGCGATTTGAAACCACAACCTTCCAGTCTCAGGGCGGACACTCTACCACTAGACCACTGAGCTGCTTCTTTGCATGTAAATGTTTTATTATGTCAAAATGTAATATATTATTGTACCGTAATTTTCGGACTATAAGTCGCGTTTTTTTTTTTCATAGTTTCAGTGGGTGGGTGGGGGGGCCGACTTATACTCAGGAGCGACTTATATGTGTTTTTTTTCCAAAAAGATTTACTTGATCATTAACACATTACTTACTAGTACAGTTGATCACCTCACATATTATTTTTAATACACTGAAAAAACGAATAAAGCAATTCACACTTTAAAGCACAATATTCAAGTTCATGGAACAAATAAACAAAACAACAACTGAAAAAGAAATATAGTTATTTTCAAACTAAACTGAACGAGGGTGATTTAACTTTCACCATTGGCCGTGACGCAACAACTGGGAGGGGAAAGCGCTGTTTTTTTGAGTTTTTAAAAAGCACAGGTCTGGTGAAGAGAATTTAGTGTGGTGATGTAAAAAAAAAAACAGTAGGGGCAGCAATGCAATTTAGGATGCAAGCTCTGCTTGTGATGGACAGCATGCGAGCACACATCACGCCAGACATGCAAATCACGAGTCCGACGGCGCGCGTACGCGGCATTGTTTACACGATCGATGATCGATGTATTTTATGATTTGGAGTGACAGATGGTTTGGTAATATTGTTGCTATATGATAGTTATTTGAAATATACTTTATATATCGTTATATGGGTCTGTGGAACATTTAGAAATGCAATTTACAACGGGTCCGACGTCAGCATATGCGGGGCATACGCGGCATTTACATAAAGCACGATCGATGGATTTAATGAATTGGAGTGATACAGATGGTTTGATAAACGTGTTATTTATGTAATACTTACTTGAATGACTCTGAATGTTACGTTAGGCCCGTTCTCAGCCTCTCGTTTGTGTATGTCACGTTAGCATACCGTATCGTTTAGCCTGTTGTTGCTGGTTTGTGTCTGTTTTTGGTGTTGGATTTTGACAAATACATTTGCCCCAAAAGTGCGACTTATACTCCGGAGCGACTTATATATGTTTTTTTTTCACGATATTGTGCATTTTATGGGTGGTGCGACTTATACTCCTGAGCGACTAATAGTCCGAAAATGACGGTATATTTTAAGGTGATGCCAGCAAATGTTGAGCATTTGAGTTCAATGTTTAAATCTTTAATGTAAAGTTTTCATTGTTGAAAATTGTAACACAAAGTTATTTCGTATTGATTCAGTAATTTAGTTCCATACTGTGGAATAGTTAATACTTTTCTGCAGACCTGGATTCCTGATGTTCAATTCTGACATTTAATCTTCTTCATTCACCTGCCCCAGGAGCCAGAATCTTCAGCCTCCTATCTCATCTCTACTCATTGCTGCAACCTTGGATACCTTGAACCGAACGCTAAGTATTAAAGGGGTGGTAGGACAATTTCATTGTTTTCTGAGTGCACTCAGGGGTGATGTATTTTATTAGAACTTTGGACTGCACTTGAATACATATTTTTCCCATTTGTTTATTTTCACTGAGGTGTACCACATCAAGTGTAGTATTTGCTATTCTACTTCCTGGTTGAGTGAAATGTTTTGATATATTCACCCCTTCTCTTTTCAAAAATATTTGCTGTTATACATGTCTTCTATTGTGTGTCTTTGTGTGACATTCAACTCTTAAACCATGAGAAGAGTTTCCAAGTGCAATTTAGTTCCAAGTTAAGCTAACGTTTAGCCTAGCTTTTTCTACTTCATCTGTCTTCTAATGTGCATCTTACACATCAGCATTTTGTTTTAAGGTACGAATGTTGCGATTATCAACGGAGGCACACACTTTTCTCTCGCCACATTTAAATAATTGCTTAAGATGTTATACATTGGTATGTGGATACACTGCTTCAAGGTGTGCCCTGCCCTGGTTTAACATCAACCTTTATTTACATTTCTTCCCCCTGGACAGCCCGGTTGTAGTTTCCTGAGGTCGGCGGTGGTGTCCACTCGGGAAAAATCACAATGTAGAGTTCAAAAACTCCAGAAGTTCGGCTCGATTTTTGTCCCGCTGTGGTAAAAACAGATACATGAGATTGAGAGCGAATAGTAAAAAATAAACTCGCTGTTAAAGACATTAAAATGACCTGTTTATCCTTTTTTGACTTCTTTACTTTCATCTTGATCTTCTTTCCTGAAATCATGCTGTACTTCTTCCCTTTTTTCTTTTCCTTCAAGTACTGAGGAAAAGAACAAGCAATGACATTTGTCGCCTCGAGCCACTTAGGGGTATTCGGATTGGGGTAAAATTTCAGGATCCAAAAACAAAGATGAACAAAATCTTGCGTGAACAACCTTGGATATCTGAACAGGCCCAGAGTTTTCTTCCCCTCCTTTGGATTTCTTTTCCTTTTTACGTTTCTGTCGCTTCTCTTTCTTTGCCTTCTGCTGAACATTACAAATTATAAGACACAAATTTGAAAAGGATACTGGCAATTAATGAACAAAAACATAAAATAGACAAATACCTTTTTTGGTTTGTCCCTTTTCCGTTTCTTTGACTGCTTTCTAGACTTACTTCGGGAGTCTGATAAGAAATGGGTGAATAATGTTTAGTTATTAAAAGGCTAAACAAATCAAAGATTCCAATTCAACTCACCGCTGCTTGTGGAACTACTGCTGCTGGATGAGTGTGACGAGCCCGATGAAGAAGAAGACGAAGCTGAGGACGAATCTGACGACGAACTGGAAGAAGACGATGATGAGGAAGATCTACTACGGCTGCGTTTACGCTTTTTTTCTCTACCTGCATGAATAGAACACTAGTCAGCATGTTGCGGTGGAAAATAGAATTTGCATGATGTGATTGCTAACTATGTTAAATAAAGCACAAATGCACAAAATTATTATAGGCCCACTTGCTGCCCATTGCTAAATATTTACACATAACATTTGCACGTGTTCTTGTTTTATATTTTGTTAATGGATTGTTTTAGTAACAGTGACACCAATGTGCGGTGACAAATTCCGTGTGTGTTTAACTTTTACCGTGTCTGCTTAACTTTTACCGTACTTGATGATGATGTTTTCAGTCGTCATAAATGCACCTACATCTGTGAGTTATTCATCTTGTGTGTTTATTTATTTTAGATTCAAGCAGTCTTGCCTCTGCTCTTGTCATTCGTCCTGGAGGTGGAACTAGAAACTCTGCACTCGGCTTTTGTGGACTGGAAAGGAAGAAGATTCATATTGATTACTCAGATGAATCTGACAAACCTGGAGAAAAGGAGTGTTTTAAAGGTATAGCAAGAAAGATGGCAAATGGAAAGTTAGTACCTCTCGGGTACTGGTATCAAACTCAAGGCCAGGGGGCCAGATATTGCCCGCCATTTCATTTTATGTGGCCCGTGAAGACAAATTGTGCATCAAATTCGTGTGTCATTACCAGAATTGCAAATTGTCTTCACTTTTAATATCTTGTTTTTTTTTAAATGTTTGACCAGTTTTTACTCATCTGATTTGAAAACGAGTTATTTGTCAGTTTGTTTTGTAGTTTTTACTGTATATAATATGAGGTGCTCATACATTTATTTGGGTTGACACACATAATGGCCCTCCGAAAGAAGCCATGACTACAATGCGGCCCGCGGGGGAAAAAAAAGAAAAGAGTTTGACACCCCTGTGCTAGGGGAAGTTTTTTCTTATTTCCCTCTGTTGTGTTGTCTTAGAGAGATAACTATATTACTTTTTTGTTGTATCAGTGGATTTATTTGGGATAATAATAAAATAGGATAAGAAAGTAATGACTTGATCCGATTACTGTAACATTGGAATCATGATCTAGCATACGTAAATTGTTTAAATTTAAAGCCCCCGATGATTGAAATATTTTCAACTTTCATTTAGATCCATGACTTAATTACATTAATTCAACATTTTTTTAACCAAATTAATAAGTGCGACAATGCTCAACATAAATCGTATCAAAATATTGTATACCTTTTAGCATTTGAATATTCTGGCGTCATCAATTTAACCACAACGGGGACATCCTTTGAGCAACACTGATCGATCGTCTCAATTTGATGTCCCGACATCAACAACTACAACAAACTGTCACGCAGAAGCACAAATACATGAACAAAGACGGAAAACATTACATTTAATGGATCTTGCCGCAGCAGATTTGAGTCCGAGACTATCTCTAACCAAACCTATCATTATATTTGCATATTTTAAACATGCAATGCGTTTAACAGATGACGGATTCAATACTCACCATGGCAACAGTACAGTCTGATTATTATCAAAGACACCTTGATAACGCTAAAACGTGCATAGAGATATTCGTAGCGATGCCCCGCAAATTAGCATTAGCTAACAACCACAGGAGACATTGCATCCCAGAATGCACCACCGCTACGCCCTCCACAAGGAAGTGGAAAGGGAAAAAAGTAAAAAATATTGAATGTAAAAAAATAATACAAACGCTCAAAAATGACAATTTTTAAATTGGTACAATGTACATATTAAATCTGTGTTCATTGCAGCAACTCAAAATGGTACGATATATGGATGATGTGCTTGTTTGTGGTGTATGGATGTACAATAGCGCCCCCCGCCACCTACGATTGATTTTATCAACTACAGTTGGCTGCAACTAAAGAACAGCCACCAGACCACGACGACGTATACCAGAAGTTAAATACGTGGTGCTTTGCTTCAATTAAAAAGCGTTGTTGTTTTTTTTTAAGCAGAAGAACTAACTTACAATTTAGTCTAAAATTCATAAAATGACCACAAACCAAATACATTTGTATAATAATGTACAAAACATTTATTGTGGCAGTGTTAGTACATCATACAAAATACAAGTAGCACTGGATAAAAATACAACATTTAGATACGTTTCATTGTTCTTGGAATTGTGACCAACCAAACAAAAAGCAGAATTGATGACTATAAAATGTAGTCAGTTTGATCTCGCCCGCAGCCCCTTTTTTTCAGCAATAACACAAAAAATACTTACTTGTGTAATAGAAATGATGAACTTTGTATACAAAAATGTTGATAATGTAACTGTAATTTGTCCTCAGTCATCTAATGACACCTAGAAAAATAGAAGTGGTGTACCGGCTGTTTTAACACTGCAGGGCTACAACCAAACTGACCCTGTCAATCCATCAAAGTGTAAAATTGTAAGTACATAGAAGAATACATTTGATCTCATACAAATAGTAACAAAATAAACCTCAGTGGAGAGACACACACATACACACACACACTCTCACCCACGCGTTGGTTCATCACAGAAACATTGAACGTCTAAAGGTAAGAGTGATGAGGTCATGTGAAGCCCTTTTCCGTCCCTGTCTTTCCCCAAAGTGTTCTTCATATGATGTATAACATAATGCTTGAAAGCAAAAACATGCAATATAAAAAAACATGCCTTTAAGTTTATTCGGGTAAATACAGAAAAAAAAGCTTACAGGTGTTGCTGCATTCCAGCAAGCATTAAGCAATGATTCTTTTGTGAACTGTTGATTTCAGTGTCCAACAAAAAATTACCCTGAAGGTTTCTGATACAATCTCCATTTTAAAGGGTTGACCATTTCTTTTTCTTTCTTCCAAGTATTTAAACGTCTACTTTGTTCTTTGGGAAATCTGAATGAGCCAAGTTCTCCTCATTTTCCTCTTCTTCCGCAGGGACCTGGAAAAGAAAGATTTCAAATATATATATATATATATATATGTATATACCTACTGTCTTTTAAAGACTGTTGTGTTAATATTCGGGCAAGTAGGATTTCATACCTCCCAGTAAATGGAGTCATCAAAGCAGTTCTGGTCAGGAGGTTGCCCCCAGATAGGCAACTTCATTATCAAGCCTGAGAAACCAGAAAAAAAAACCCATTCAATTTAGATTCAACATGTCTTGGCTCTTATCTGCAGATATAGTGCCTTGCGAAAGTATTCGGCCCCCTTGAACTTTTCAACATTTCGCGACATTTCAGGCTTCAAACATAAAGACAATCGTGAAGTGGAACAAAATTAATTGGATAATTTAAACTTTTTTTAACAAATAAAAAACGGAAAAGTGGGGCGTGCAATATTATTTGGCCCCCTTGCGCTAATACTTTGTCGCGCCACCTTTTGCTGCAATTAGTCGCTTGGGTTATGTCTCTATCAGTTTTGCACATCGAGAGACTGGAATTCTTGCCCATTCTTCCTTGCAAAACAGCTCGAGCTCAGTGAGGTTGGATGGAGAGCGTTTGTGAACAGCAGTCTTCAGCTCTTTCCACAGATTCTCGATTGGATTCAGGTTTGGACTTTGACTTGGCCATTCTAACACCTGGATACGTCTATTTGTGAACCATTCCATTGTAGATTTGGCTTTATGTTTTGGATCATTGTCCTGTTGGAAGATAAATCTCTGTCCCAGTCTCAGGTCTTTTGCAGACTCCAACAGGTTTTCTTCCAGAATGGTCCTGTATTTGGCTCCATCCATCTTCCCATCAATTTTAGCCATCTTCCCTGTCCCTGCTGAAGAAAATCAGGCCCAAACCATGATGCTGCCACCACCATGTTTGACAGTGGGGATGGTGTGTTCAGTGTGATGAGCTGTGTTGCTTTTACGCCAAACATATCGTTTTACATTGTGGCCAAAAAGTTCGATTTTGGATTCATCTGACCAGCGCACCTTCTTCCACATGTGTGTCTCCCAGGTGGCTTGTGGCAAACTTTAAACAAGACCTTTTATGGATATCTTTGAGAAATGGCTTTCTTCATGCCACTCTTCCATAAAGGCCAGATTTGTGCAGTGCACGACTGATTGTTGTCCTATGGACAGACTCTCCCACCTCAGCTGTAGTTATCTGCTGTTCATCCAGAGTGATCATGGGCCTCTTGGCTGCATCTCTGATCAGTCTTCTCCTTGTTTGAGATAAAAGTTTGGAGGGACGGCCGGGTCTTGGTAGATTTGCAGTGGTCTGATACTCCTTCCATTTCAATATAATTGCTTGTACAGTGCTCCTTGAGATGTTTAAAGCTTGGGAAATCTTTCTGTATCCAAATCCGGCTTTAAACTTCTCCACAACAGTATCTCGCACCTGCCTGGTGTGTTCTTTTGTCTTCATGGTTCTCTCTGTGCTTTAAACAGAACCTTGAGACTATCATTTATACGGAGACTTGATTACACACAGGAGCATTCTATTCATCATCATCAGTCATTTAGGACTACATTGGATCATTCAAAGATCCTCACTGAACTTCTGGAGTGAGTTTGCTGCACTGAAAGTAAAGGGGCCGAATAATATTGCACGGCCCACTTTTCAGTTTTTTATTTGTTAAAAAAAGTTTAAAATTATACAATACATTTCGTTCCATTTCACGATTGTGTCCCACTTGTTGTTGATTTTTGACCAAAAATTAACATTTTATATCTTTATGTTTGATGCCTGAAATGTCGCAAAATGTTGAAAGGTTAAAGGGGTCCGAATACTTTCACAAGGCACTGTACATCAAGAAGTGTCATGATTTCTTTTTCATCTCTACCAACCTGTGATAGCCCCTCCAACCAAAGCAAAGCCAAGAGATGAAGCCAAGGCAGCGGCTTGCATGGTAGGTTTCCCTCTAAAGGTGAGCAATTTATCAAACCACCAATTGAACAAAATGACCTTTGAATGCTTACATTGCTAAACCTTACCCATCCTTTTTCCCTAAAGCCACAGCCACAATACCAGCCAAGCCTCCCAGGATGCCCGGCATGCCGTGCAGATTGTGCACACCACAGGTATCTTGAATGCCCAGATTAGATGCCAGAACAGGCTGGAATGAAAAACAAAATTTCTAATGAAATATTATGTGTCGTGTGTTGATCACTTGTAATTTCCAACTCACAGTCAGGTACTTGAATCCCAGTGTGGAAATGATGCCAGCCACTAAACCGATCAGCATTGCGCCAAAGGGGCCAATGTTCATATCCGCGCAAGTTCCTACAGCAACGCCACCCGCTAGGGTGGCGTTCTGAACGTGCACCTTAAGATGGAGTGACAAAAAAAGGTCAGTTGAAGTCACATTTCAGTGGCACAGAAGGTGATCTCACCATGTCCAATTTTCCTTTGTGCTCCACCAGGCTGGAGATGGCGTAGGCAGAGAGGACGCAGGCGGCCAGGGACAGGTAGGTGTTGATCACTGCAGTGAGCTGGGTGAAGCCCGGGTTGGCAATGGCTGAGTTAAAACTGGGCCAGAACATCCAGAGGAACACAGTCCCTGTTGAAAAGGGCCAAACTCAGTTCATGAAAATTCCAAATATAAAATGTAAAATGTTGATATTATGTAAGTAGCTTGGTTCAAGCAGGCCGAGGTCATTTACAGTAAAGTACTTTCCAGATAACAGCTCGATTGCAGTGTTGGACCTGCAGGGACATACTTTTTGTCCACTAGATGCCGTAATTTTATGAAGCAGTCTGTGGAAAGTTGCAGCTCAAACTAGAAAAATTGACAAATAGCTTTCAATTGGAGGTGTTTGTGTTATACCGATCATAGCAAACAGATCCGAATGGTAAACAGAGCCATCATTTTCGTGTCCGTTCCTCAGACCAGGTCGGTATAGTATTCGAGCCACGGCCAAACCGAAATAGGCTCCGTAGGCATGGATGATCATGGAGGCCCCGACATCATTAGCCTGGAAAGAAAAGTCAAGTGTATACTCTTTTTGTGTGCTATCATAATTGTAATCTATTTACTCCGGTATTAGATTCCTCTTTTGTGGGTCTGGCCAGTGATCTCACCCCCATGATTTCTGCCACCAGATGTTCGTTGATGGAGAAGATGGAGATCTCCAGGATGGTCATGATCAGCAACTGGAGCGGACTGGTTTTACCAAGAACTGCACCAAAAGAAATCAGAACTGTGGCAGTGCTGAAGTCCGCGTTGATGATTCTACACACACACACACACACACACACACACACACACACACACACACACACACACACACACACACACACACACACACACACACACACACACACACACACACACACACACACACACACACACACACAAATCACTAGTGTAAGTGTGACTGAAGTAGAGATAACATTTCATGTAATCTTGGCCTTACTTAAAAATGTTGATCTTAATCTTGCCGTCATCCAGGTGCCAAATGCCCTGCATGAGGAGGCCCCACTGCAGGCCAAAGGCGGCCAGCAGCAAGTTGATGCCCACGCTGCTGAAGCCATATCTCTTCAGGAAGGTCATTAAGAAGCCAAAACCGATGAAGATCATAACGTGAACATCCTGGAACACTGGAGATGCACAGGAAAGAGATTAAGGTAAGCGCCTTGTCACGCAAGTCCCTGTATCGCCGCTTGGCCCAGCTCGGCGGCTGATATTGGATTAGGTGGAACGTTTGATTATGTGACGTGTTCAATTCAAAACAGACCTCACGCTATTCATTTCCTGCACCCTCATTTGAGCGATTGAAATCATTGATTGGGCGCTGGTGGGGATCACAGGAGTCATTTCCTTACACAGGAGCTGTTTTGTCAGCCTGTGAGTTCGAAAAGCAATTCAGTCACACTCTCAATGTGATACTCTCGATTTAGCCGCCTTGTTCTGCTTCTATGAAGAGCATATGACCCTACTAGGTTTAGACGGAAGACTGAGGCAGATAAGCAAAGCGTTTCTTTAAGTATGCAGCATGTTTTTTCCCCCACTCATACTTGGAGACTTAGATTGGAGACAACAATGTTACGCCCAACTCAAGTAGAGAAGGTTATTGTTGATGATGAGTTTTCCCCTGTAAGACAGGAAATTGGAACCTTTAACTTAATATGATGAACATCCATGGAAATAACAGAGCAGAAAGACAATAGAAGTCATTTCCTTTCACTAGAACACATTTAATGGTGGCCAGTATTGTCTCAATATTTGTATGGCATTTGCTTGTTCAGAAGGTAAATATCGAAGAAGGAAAATAATAATAATATACAGAAGGAGGAAGATATTGACGATGCTATTGCCCACTTGGATGAAAGATACGCCAATTATCTGGCCTGGGTGGATGGCAGGGGTCCAATCATATTTCATTCAAGGACTAACTCCTCAGTATGACACGTTGCGGAGGGAAAAAAGTGCAATGGTCGCAACTAATGCTTTCTAAAACAAAAACAAAACCAACCACCACAACATAGTTTGAGCTGCGCACTGAATATATGAGGTGCTCAAGCCACAGTGCCTGGCGTCACGCCCAGACATTAGGTAAGTTGGGATGCTCCCACTTGGCCATGACTATAAAGCCAAATTAATGTAAGGAAGGATGCTTGAAATCATTTTGCTCCATAAAACCGTCATTCAGTATTGTTACTGGTTATTTATCTTGCATTTAAGTCAGGGTTGTATCTGGACCATGAATGCAAGATTTTTTACAGTAGCAGCATAACAGTCACAATTTGACAACATGGCATTTTGCTCATTTTGCTTTGACTATATTGCTGCATGCCCTCTAAATGCACTATAATGTGGAAAATATACAATGAGAATGACTACATTCGTGTGCATAATGAAATAAAAAATAAGAAATAGAAGATTGTGGACAACAGGTCTTGTGCTGGTCATTGTCTCCCAAATTATCAACACAATGATACACATTAAAGGGAAGACGATGCTTGAAATTCAATGAAATGAGGCCAAAGCTTCACATTTGAAATGACAGATATTGCGCCGAGCTTATCTCTGCGCTTCATGCCTGCCACACCCAACTCCAAGCATGCGTCCAACGCAAGCCACAGTCAAAAAACGTTTTGAATGATCTCTCTCTCGCTCTCGCTCTCTCTCTCTTAAAAATAAATCAATAAATACATATAATAATTTTTCATCTTGACGTACGAGCCACATCCCTCCACAAACCAGTTACACTTACTGGGATAAAGCTCCATAGGCGCTTGGTGGTGGCTGGTGTCATTGCTGTGCGCGTCGTGGCCGAGACCTTTCCCATCATCGTAAACCACAAAGACTGCAAACAGGATGATCGTGATAACCTCCAAAGTCAAGGCCACGAGGGAGAACTTGAGTCTCATGTTTGTGGCGTACGCAGGCATCCTGAGTCCCACTCGATCAAGTCGTCTCTCTGTGGCACTCGCGCGCGCGCACACACACACAGATACACGCGAGAACGTGTGTACAACGGGCCTCAGTGACTGACCGAGTGAAGGGAGGGAAGAAAGTTGCATCTCCTTTTAAACTGATGCCGGATTTTGCTGTGACCAATGACAGCGCAGAGGTCTCGGGCCTCCAAGATGCTGAAGTCCCTGCCCCCTGTTAATTTTCAGGGATGGGTTTCCTCTTCAAAACCCAAGTGTAGTGATTGCTAGTTTACACAATTAACATTTATTCTGACAGATATTTTGAGTCTAAACTGCTAACATTAACCTTTTGTGGAAATGGATTTAAGTCGACATATCGGATTTAAGTCGACATATCGTGAAACCTGAATTAGTGGAATCACATCTTCACCATCCAAGTCAAGTCAAGTTTATTTGTATAGCCCTAAATCACAAGCAGTCTCAAAGGGCTTCACTCAGACAATCAATTGACAATTATTCTCACCCTAACCCTGATCTTGGGCTCCCAAAAGGGCAAGGAAAAACTCAAAAAAACCCTACCAGGGGAAAAATGAGAAACCTTGAGAAGGGACCACAGATGGAAGGATCCCCCTTTCAGGATCACCAGGTTGCAATGGATGCAAAGAGGGCACATAAAATACATAATATGGAAATCAAAAAGTGGATGTCCAGGCCAAAGCGAATAGCTGTCGGAGGAGCCCTCGATCGTACTGGCAGTGTCTTCAAGGAGGGTAATCCGCTGCAGTTCCCTCATCCTGAATTTAGTCCATGAGAATCTAGATACCCGCTGTCAGCTTCCGTGTCACCTAACCACCTCCCCAGCCGGGGAGGGGTGGGGGAAGTGGGGTCGTTGAGAGGGAGCAAAAACAAATTCCAGCCGAATCGGCCACTACAGGTTAATTAAAGGCCATATCATCGAAATATGTCTTTAAACATGTCTTAAATGTTTCTACTGAGGTAGCAATTCTAATATCCATTGGTAGGGCATTCTAGAGCTCTGGAGCCCGAATAGAAAGTGCTCTAGCCCCTGCAGACATTTTCTTGGCCCTCGGTGTCACTAAAAGACTAGCGTTTTGCGAACGAAGGTTACGAGACAGAACATAAGGAACGACTAAGTCGACGAGATAGGAAGGCGCTAAGCCATGCAATGATTTATAGGTTAATACAAGAACCTTGAAGTCACATCTTAAATGGAACGGGAGCCAGTGTAAATTGGCTAATATAGGGGTAATGTGATCAAACTTTCTTGTCCGTGAGAGCAGCCTTGCAGCAGCATTTTGTACTAACATTGGGCCTCGAGGTTCTGATCCACAGCTCCCAAAGTGGGTTCTGGGAAAATAGCAGGCCAATTTAGCCAGAGTCCTGAGGTCTGTCTTTTTTGCGGGCCTTGAGAATTTCATGAATGAGCCGAGTAGTTCATCAATGCCAACAACACGTTTCTGTTTGTTTTGGACCCTTTTTCCAAGCGCATGTAGGGAAATGACTCCCAAATGTTGAGAGATAACAGAAACACTCACTTTTTCTCGGATTTTTGGCAGTAGATACAAGTATTGTTTTTGTAACAGGCTTGAATGGCAAGCAGGATGTATGGTCCACTTCGTCATTCATCCTTGATGGTGACAGTTACATGCTGTTTGTTTTTGATCGGGTCTTACTCTATCAATAAACAGTTCCCTTTCCTTCTCCAATTTTGATGGTTATTAATGCTGCCCTTGTAGAGCCACCACTGAACCTGTTACAGCATAATTTGTGTGTGTTTAGTCTGTGATATAGAAAGGTGGCTCTGGTGACTATTGTGTTGTGGAACTCCATCGCAAATACTTCAAGTGTCAGATTGGTTCAAACGCTGACAGCGCGCATGCAAGCTTATTTACTTTCATAGCATGCTGTCTTGCCAGCTCCGCAAACAGTCAGAGCGGCGACCCTTTCAGCTGCAGTGTGGGTGCTTTTTTCCTTGAGCAGTATGACGAGCTCGTAGCAACAGCAGCGCACCTAGTGTTGCAGCATGCGCGCTATTTAGGAGGCCTGCAGGTCAGCTTTCAAACCCGCAACAAATTGAAAGCAGAAGTGAAAATGAAGACGGGATTCAAAATAATCGCTCGGATCTCGCTTGAAGAAGAAATTGACACATAGTAGTGAAAACCAATGTGCCACCCGACACAAGATGGCTTTCCATCTTCCTGGCTGGAATGTGCCTGGACTGCGTTAATCACAACAGCAGCCTCTGCATCGTATCGCAAGCATACGTTCATATCTATGCGTAGGAATCCTCCTAAGTGAGGAATGTTGCGTTGAACCCCCAGAGGATCTCACGAACCCATAGCAGCCTTATCTAGTAAGCGGGACCCTTCATGAGACCTTCCTGCTCTTCAGTAGAATGACGGCAAAGTGCTTTGCCAAATGTTTTATAACTTTTGATCACATCAATCTGCCTTCACCACGTTGACCAATGTACATTCCCCCCCCCTCCTGGTTTTAATCAAGAAGCAATCAGATGAAAGGCACATAAAGCACGTAACCTCCAGATGACCTGTACATCTGGTTGGTTCGAGCTTCCCGATGCAAAGACGTCTGGTAATCCATCAGAAAACTGCCACGCTGGTTGAACCCTCCGAGTATCGTATACACACAGTAAGCATCATGGCTGCCCCAGATGGAGCAAAGATCACGTGTCTGTATGTTGCGCATTAGTACTTTTTAAAGCCGAGGCAAAAGAATAAAGTGTGTTTAGGACTAATTGATTGTTTATTTCCCGCATGGCAGTTGGACTCAGAATGACAGAGAGATTCGATGAATGAATGCAAAGTGAAGTTCACAATATGTATATGCAAGGCCGAGGCTGGTAGTAGTTGCTGATGTCACTTTGTAAAGAAACACTCCAAGCGGATAAGCCTGATAAGTGTTACATGCACAAAATACACTACACTTACTGTTTTGGTCGTGATGTCAGGACCGTTAAGAAAACAGTATTGTTTGTTTTGTTTCTTCTAAATTTACTCTGTAGTGCATTCTCATAGCAATGTAAATATATTTTTCTTAAGCAAGGTAACGATTTGTTTTCTTACAAACTTTTCATGTAAATTCCTACTATTGCGCTGACCACAACATTGTATCAAGTGACTGCCAACTGGAATACAAATGATGATAGTAATTATGAACCTCCACCGCATGCACGCACGCACCCACACACACACACGCACACATTTTGTATATGTGCATATACTCCAAACCTCGTTTCCTGTGTCAGGAGCTGAGGGGAACAGTTGCCCCATCCTGATAAGCAAACTTGAAGTTTCGAGGAGGAAAGCCTCCGCTGGCGGCTAATCAGCATGTTAGATGTTGGTAATCAAGAACAATCATGAGCTCTCATCATGTTGCATCGCTATTTATGCTATAGACGCTATAGTTACCTTCATTGTTTGAGCACATGCTAGTTTGTAGGATTGCCTCAGTTTTTACAGACTTGTAAATATAGAACGTGCTGAATTTATTTATATTGGGCATAAAGAATATTCAGAATCTACACAAACTGTTCTGTAAAAAAAATGTGTGGAGCCATATCAATATAGTTTTTTGTCTTATTTGATCGAGTAAATGCAAGCAGCATACCACTGCATTCTTTGAAAAATCCAAAGCTTTGCGCACAACTCCAGATGCCGTTTGACGTACTTGGACACTAACCAGGTGCACGGGGGGGATTGAGTGGCGTGCCTATCGTGTTGCTGTGGAACGTATAGAAGACATAAGTCAAAACTGGGCCCATACAGGAGTGCAGGGCTAAATATGAATGCTGTGTAAGCGAAACCACATGCGTGATGCAGAGAAATGAAAGTTATGTACGTGTGGTTGAACTTGGAGTAAAGTTGAAAGCAATTCGTTTTGGGAAGCGGGTCCACCTGTTAAGACAAAAATCATTGTCAAATTGTTTCATCCACGTGATTCTCATTATCATTTGACCAGAAATTCTGTGAATTTCACTCTTCTTTTATTGTTTCATTATTATCTTAGCCATCCCCGTGAGTCATTACCTTATCATGGTGGAGGGATTTGCGTGTCCTAATGATCCGAGGAGCCAAGTTGTCTGGGGCTTCGTGCCCCTGGCAAGGGGATCCATGGCAAAAGGGTCCTAGGTGAAGGGCCAGACAAAGCACGGCTCACAAAAACCCCTTATGATGAATACTATAAATGGATTTTGTGGATGGATGGAATCTTAGCAGCTTTGAGGTGGCCAAGTAGTTAAATGAGTGCAACATAGGAGCCACTTTGACTGGCCGAAAATGGAGTCGGCTGTGTTCACGCCCACATTGTCGCTAACTACCCTTTTTTAAAAGGCGCTAGCTCGCACGGTTCGGCGTAATTACCAGCACTCAGCCGAATCCACCTCTGTGTAGATTTATCTCGTGCCAAACGTGATGAGGTAAAAAGATGCAAGATGGTGGCCCAAATATGTTTTTGGAGGACTGTAGTGGTAAATTTTCTTAATTGCGTGTGAGAAATTCATTTGCACGAATAAATTGAAGGTTGTCCAGAATCCCAGACTTTCAAGTGCCACCGTAGTGTGCTTTGATTACGATTACGTAATCCCTTGATTACAACAGCCGGTTCCTGCCTGTTGGATCTACAAAATCCTTGCATACTGTTTGTGGCCCGTGTGTGTGTGTGCATGTGTGCGTGCGTGTGTGCGCGTGTGCGTGGAGAAGGCCAGCTGTGGAGGAGGTGGGCAGGATGGCGAGGTCTTAAGGTCTTAATTTGCAGCGACGTGGGACTTTTTGTGTTTGCTCAGGCACACAGATAAGTCGTTGCTTTACTTTCTAGTTTCCTCAATTTGGAAGATAAAACAAGCCAAGCGTTGGTCTCAGGCCACTGCAAATCCAAAATGTACGATAAGATCCGACATTTTACCCATCTGCATTAACTGACAACGCAACTTGGGAAAGTGGAGTTGGAATGTTGTCAAGAGTATTGAGATCCTAATGTCGTGTGCAACTGTAGAGCCTTCAAACCAAACCTGTTTTTCTTTTTTATTCGCTCGAGCTTCCTTTGCGGTCCATCCTGACATTTAACGTGGCGGCTCCTCACTGCAGCGACATGCGATTGCTTTATCTCGTGTGGCATTCTTTTGACGGCCCCTAATTGAGGCCCCCTTCGCCGCACCCTTTCCTCATTCGGCTCCATGTGGCAATCAACCTGCCGCGTTATCACTGTATCCTATTAAAAACTCAAATGATTGGGCCACAACCCTTCCCATAGATGTCGGAACACGCAGGGGAGGATTAGGGTGGATGGGGGTTTAAAAGAAAAGACAAAAAAATAAAACATCCTGACTCCAATAGCGTGGGGGAGTGGACTTTCAATATACATCCTGTAGAGAGATCGGTGGGCTGAGGCATGTCAGCAAAGTAGAAAAGGGAGGGAAAGAAGGGAGAGCAATTTTTTTGTCACGCAAACGTAAATGCAGCCCGTACCAATGGGAAAAGTCTTGTTTATACATATGCCATGATTAATGACTCCTGTCGAACATACTGTAAAACACTGCAAATGGTCAATCCAAACAATGGGTTGTGCAACGCTTGCCTTCTTGGAAGGATTTTGATCAATGCCATATGATAAAAAAGGGTTATATTGATGATTTCTTTTAAAACTTTACCCACATTTGTTAGTTAAAGGGACTTGTAATATCCTGATCAACAGTATATAATCCCCTATGTGGGAAACTGCATGTTCGTTCTCATGACACGGGGCCTTAACAGTCAGCCAAATATATTTCAAAAGACATGGCTCCTTTCAAACTTAATAATTGTATACAGAGTTTCACATGGTAATGTTTTACTTTTTCTCAGAGGGATTAGGTTTCATTGTGACCCACGTACAGTTCAATAGATCATATTGCAGCATCCACTATTGTCACATGGTGGAAAGTGTCCATTAAGAAGTAATGAAATTGTAGGCAGGGTTTATTGTTTCTATTGTTTTCTTTTTTAATTGCACATTTATTTCATCAGCGACTAAAGAATACTTAACATTATGCGAGGAATGCTAAGTCAACTTTTAAAACCAAACTACAAATCAACCGACGCATACAACTATAAAGTCAAAGTCAAGTCAAAGTCTGCTTTATTGTCAATTTCTTCACATGTTAAGACACACAAAGAGATCGAAATTACGTTTCCCACCGTCCCACGGTGACTAGACACATGACACAACGCATACAAGCAAATAGCACAAAGAGTAAAAACGAATAGACGAGCGATGAATAAGTAATAAGCAAATCACCCAATAAATAAACAATAAATAAATAAATAAATACACAAATAAGAGGAGCAAAATGGAGCAAGCGTGCAGACAGCAGACAGAATATAGTGCAAAAGAACAGGATGTTATGCAGCCGAGGGTGGAGAGAATTCAGGATCCTGACAGCTTGGAGTACGAAGCTGTTGGTGAGTCTCGTGGTGCGGGAGCGCAGGCATCTGTACCTCTTCCCAGAGGGCAGAAGATCAAGCAAAGAGTGAGCGGGGTGACTCACATCACACACAATCGCGGTCGCCTTGCGGGTGAGACGGGAGGTGTAAATGTCCTTCAGGGAGGGGAGTGAAGCCCCAATGATCTTACTAGCTGTCTTCACTATGCGCTGCAGGGCCTTCATGTTGTATTCAGTGCAGCCACCACCCCACACAGCGATACAACTGGAGAGGACGCTCTCAATGGTGCCACGGTAGAATGTGGCCATGATGGCAGGAGGAGCACTTGCTCACCTGAGTTTCCGCAGAAAGTACAGGCGGCGCTGAGCTCTCTTCGCCAGCGACGCAGCGTTGGTGGTCCAGGGAGAGGTCCTCACTGATGTGCACCCCCAGGAATCTGGTGCTGCTCACTCTCTCCACCACAGCACTGTCGATGGTCAGCGGCAGGTGTTGGGTGTGACCCTTCCGGAAGTCAACAACAATCTCCTTGGTCTTGCTGACACTCAGCAGGAGGTTGTTGTCCCTGCACCACGTGGCCAGAAGGTCGATCTCCGACCTGTATTGAGTCTCGTCGCCCCTGGTGATGAGACCCGCCACAGTCGCGTCGTCAGCATATTTCAGCACGCGGTTGCTGCTGTAGGTCGCTGCTGTAGCTGCGAAAAGATACAGCAGCGAGAACATGCAAAAAGAATCACACTGCTCTTACGCAATGACTGTTGGAAGGCCACCCAACTATCAATTTAAAAACAAATCCCATGTGACCCGTCTTTTACTTGGACACACTACCGTAGTAACGAGGAGTGCAACTATTTAAGCATGTGAACAGGGGTGTGTAGACACTTTTTATATCCACTGTACATTAAAAACAATGCAAACAATGATTGGTAGCTATTTACACGCTCAGGATAAAAGTTTTGTTTTTATATTTTATTGCCATGACTGCTTCTGAAAAAGTAGATATGGTCATCAACACCCACAAACCATTTCCTTTGCTTTAGCCTCAATGTGTTTGTTTAAACGTACATTTCCAGTGAGGGCACGCAGAAAAAACAACACCGACCTGGCTTATGGCTGACACGAAGCAGACGCCTTCTAAGCCGAGCATCCTGGGAGCGATCCATGTTTGGCGTGTGCTCTGATGCTTTGCTCGTGTGTGTGTGTGTGTGTGTGTGTGTGTGTGTGTGTGTGTGTCACACACAGGGCATGTGATGCGTCAGTGCAGTAGTGTTGGAGTAGTAGTGCCTGTAGTTTGTGCATGCTGTATGCTGCTTCTGCTTGCCACTTTTCTGCTTTCAGCTACCGCCACCGGCTAGCCCTCTGTTTCCGGGGGTGAAAAGAGGAGCCGAGTGCGTAAGCCTCCTCCGCCGGTACATAGCCTCTCCATTGCCAAGACTTGCACACGCCTCCTCGTGGCCACACACGGTAACTGGCACCTTGCGGTCCCAGGCTAAGTTGTGCAGGATCTCGGAGCAGCAGTGGGCCCCAGAGATGTGGCATGTTGGCCCACCGGTGTGTGGACACGCCCTACTGCCCATCAGCCACTGTCCCTGCTGTGGGTAAACAGCCCCAGCTTTGGGTAAATAGTGAAGACCTCAACGGCGGACCAGGCGGAGGATGATGGCTGACCTAAGGGGAGGCGTCACAACGGCTGGGAAGGCGGATGAAGGCTACAGCAGAAAAGGGTCACCAGTCGTCTTGGTCTCCTTGCCACTGGATTCTGACCCCAATCTGTCAAGGACAGTGTGGTGACTGTCTGTGCACCAGTCTCCCCACGTTAAACAAAGTCACGCACAGGCGTCTTTTTCAGGGAATCCATTTTACATCCCAGATTAAAGTCCTGTGGCGACCAGTGAGTGGCAACGGGGGCAGGATTGTGAAGTCTGGAAGCCCCTAGTCACAAGCTGGCACATCAGGCGGTGGATGTTAGATGATCGTTGGGCTCTTGGACCGAGGCAGAAAGAGCTCTTGGGTAGCTGCATCCACGACTGAGTAGCCCTTTTTAGGATCCACTCTGCTCACCCCTGACGGGGAAGGGGCTAGAAAAGGTGCCCTAAACAAAGCCTGCCTCAAACTTCCCGACTGGATTACCGCGTTCAGAGGGATCACCAATATGCGGTCAAAAACACAGAAACATGAATTTTGGAGCATGGAATGTGCGCACACTAATGGACAGTGTAACCAGAGACAGGCCGGAGAGGAGAACTGCCATCATTGCCATGGAACTGAGAAGATGCCGGATTGACATAGCTGCTCTTTCAGAAACCCGATGTGCAGAGGAAGGTCATCTGAAGGAAGAAAAGGGTGGATACACTTTCTTCTGGAAAGGAAAGGCCACAGATGAGCCTAGGATCCATGGGGTTGGCTTTGCCATCAAGAACCAACTGATCAGTCATCTCTCTGAACTCCCGGTGGGAATCAGTGAGCGCCTGATGACCCTCCGTCTGGTGCTGGCTAACAACCAGACGGCAACAGTTCTTAGTGCTTATGCACCTACCCTCGTTTCCGATGAGGAAGAAAAAGAGGCCTTCTATGCCTGTCTGGATGAGGTATTGTCAAAAATCCCCAAGGAGGACAAGATTATTATATTGGGAGATTTCAATGCCAGAGTGGGCCGTGACCACCACCTCTGGAAGGGCACCATTGGAAAGGAAGGCATTGGAAACATCAACTCCAACGGGGTTTTGCTTCTTAGCAAATGTGCTCAATACGACCTTACCATCACCAATACCATCTTTCGCCAGAAGAACAAACTCAAGGGCATGGAGACATCCTTGCTCTAAACAATGGCATCTTATTGACTATGTCATTGTCAGAGCCAGGGATCAGCGCGACGTGAGCATCACAAAAGCCATGATAGATTCAGAGGCCTGCTGGACAGATCACCGCCTGATACGATCCACAATGTCCATCAGACTCAAGAGGAAGAGGAGACTGCAAAAGAAGTTGAGCCGGCCGAGACTAAATCTTGAGACCCTGAACAAAACTTCCGCCCTGCAGCTGTTTCAGACCTCTCTTGGAGAAAGCCTCAATCAGGAATACCCTGACGACATTGAAGAACACTGGAGCCTGCTCAAGTCTTCCATCCTTGATACCTGCAGTGCCACTCTCCGGCACAAGTCCAGAAAGCATCAGGACTGGTTTGATGAGAATGACACAGAGATAGAACAGCTCATCTCCAAGAAAAGGGAAGCCTTTCGTGTCTGGAAAAAAGGACATCACCTGCAAAGCAAAGAGACAGGCTCACTCCAGAGCTAAGGCTGACGTCCAGAGCCGGGTCAGACAGATTAAAAACACCTGGTGGACTGAAAGGGCACTGGAAATCCAGAGTTTGGCAGACTCTGGTGACACCAGAGGCTTTTTCAGCGCTACTAAGGCTGTCTACGGGCCAAGCCATCGCGGCCAAAACCCCCTACGCTCTAAAGACGGGCAGGAGCTGTTGAAGGGCAATGAGTCCATAAACAACCGGTGGAGAGAGCACTTTCAGGAACTCCTCAACCGTGACAGCACAATTCAGTCAGATCTTCTCAGTCATATCCCTCAGAGTCCCATCAGGGAAGACATGGGTGAACCTCTCACATTAGCAGAGGTCCAAGACGCCATCAGGAGCCTGAAGAACAACAAGGCTTCTGGGCCAGATGGGATCCCAGCCGAGGTCCTAAAGGAAGGTGGACCAGAGCTCCAGCGCCACCTCCATTCCCTCTTTTTGAAGGTCTGGGAAAAAGAAGTACTCCCCTCGGAGCACAGGGACGCTCTGATAGTGCCCATTTTCAAGAAAGGGGACAAAGCTGATTGTGGGAACTATAGGGGCATCTCGCTCCTTTCAACAGTTGGCAAAGTACTTGCTCGTGTTCTTGCCAATCGCCTACTGCCATTGTCTGAGGAAGTTCTCCCAGAATCGCAGTGCGGTTTTCGCCCATCTAGAGGCACTGCAGACATGATCTTTACGGCACGCCAACTCCAGGAGAAATGCCGTGAACATAAACAGCCTTTGTTGATGGCTTTTATAGACCTGACAAAGGCCTTTGACACGGTGGATCGCCAGGCCCTCTGGAGCATCCTTCTGAGGTATGGTTGCCCAGATAAATACGTCAGAATACTGCGTGCGATTATTACATGACGGAATGACAGCCACAGTGCTCAACAACAGCTCTTTGACTGAGCCTTTCACTGTAGAGACAGGGGTCAAACAGGGATGCATCATTGCACCCACCCTGTTCTCTATCTTCATTGCCACCATACTCCATCTCATTGACAAAGAACTACCACACGGAATCCCAATTTGGTACAGAACTGATGGCAGGCTCTTCAACCTTAACAGGTTCAAAGCCAAAACCAAGATCAGAACCACCACGGTCATGGAGCTCCAGTATGCACATGATAATGCCATTGTAGCACACTCTGCAGAAGACCTCCGGGGCATCCTGAACTCCTTTGCTAAGGCATACAGAGCCCTGGGTCTGACCGTGCACACCAAGAAGACCCAGGTGCTACATCAACCCCCACCCAACCAGCCATCTACTTTGCCCATCATAAATGTGGACAACACTGCACTTGAATATGTCCACCACTTCCCCTACCTCGGCAGCCTTCTCTCCTCCAAGGCGGGCATTGACTCTGAGGTCAACCATCGCCTGAGCTATGCCAGTGGAGCGTATGCCAGACTCCGGAAAAGAGTCTTTGAAGACAGAGACCTCCGGGTTGACACCAAGCTCCTGGTTTACAAAGCTGTGGTTCTCCCCACCTTACTTTATGGGGCAGAATCATGGACAACCTACAGCAGGCACCTAAGAGCTCTTGAGCAACACCACCAGAGAACCTTGAGGAAAATACTCAGGATCAAATGGGAGGACAGACGCACAAACATCAGCATTCTGGAGGAAACCAGGATACCGAGCATCACCACCTTAATAATGCAGCACCAACTCCGATGGACAGGACATCTCATCCGCATGGCTGACACCCGCCTCCCCAAACAGAAGTTATACTCCCAGCTGGAGAGAGGTCCGCGAGCCCCGGGTGGGCAAAAGAAACGTTTCAAGGACAACCTCAAGACCAATCTCAAGAAATTCCAAATAACATCTCAGGACTGGGAACGCATCGCCTTGAACAGGAACCTCTGGAGGGCAGCGGTGCAAGAAGGTGCAGCACATCACGAAAAGGAACTCCGCCGTGTCGCAGAAACCAAACGACAACTCCGTAAGGAAAGACAAAAACTGGCTCCAGCACACCCACAACCCATCACCACTTTCTCCTGCCCATACTGCACAAAAATATGTGGATCCCGGATCGGGCTCTACGCCCACCTGCGGACCCACAAGTAGACAACCCTGAGAAGAAGACTGTCATACTCGTCTCGAGTGACCGCCGATGATGATGATGATGATGATGATGCTTTGCTCGTAAGACAATAATATGACGTGGACTTTAGGAAGCACTACGCATACAAATGGCCTATACAGCACGTTGAGTCCATCACTTAAGTGATTGTAAGGACAATATACGGAAGCATGCATTACATTCAGGCATCTGACGTGACTACAGTGGCCTTTTCCTCCTTATCAATGAATTTGATCTGTCAATGCTGTGGCGTCTGGCCCAGCCGTTGTGTTTTTTAAGGCTTTTGCCTCACACGTCCGCCTCCCCCCCTCCCCCCGGCATGCGTTGAAAGCTTAAGAGGCAAATGTTGTTGTCCTGCATATCGTAGCACTCCGGTGAAGGAAGGAAGCCCCACGCCCGTCACGTTCTGCTCTCATCAGAGGCGCATTTAAACGGTTCCTCGCCGCTAACATGGTCGATGATGGCGAAGAGCCAGTGGCACCTGCTGCCCTGTGAGGCAAATTTAAAATTAATTTTTATCAAGTAGTCTGCTGCACTGAGTCTCACTGTTTTTAAATTGAGTGAACTGTCTTTTTTTTTTTTTTTTTTTTTTTTTTGCTCCCCCTCCCAACCCGACATCCTGTTTCTGATTCAGAGATTGATAACACACCAGACTAAATGAACATGTCTTCTGTCTGGACACACTAATGGTCAGAACAGATTTGCATCTGCCTTCCTAACTATTTTTTCTCTCCCCAAAAATTTTACTTTTTTTCGGAACACGCAAGACAAAGAGGACGCACAATATTGCAAGAAGGACAAAATGATGCCATGAGGCATCCTTTGGCCTTCGTACCAACAGTTCGAGCTCACTGCTGAAGGCGATAACGGCATTATCATGCTCCGCTTCAGGGGAGGACATCCGTTATCACTGGACACATTGGCAGAGGAAAGGCTCACCCCTTATCTCCATTTGGAACTCCACCCCCTTCAGGTGGTCCCCCTCATGGGGACGCAATACAAGTACGTTTTACTTTTCCTTCACTACAAGTGCCAGTGTAAAGTAAATCTTTCAACTTTGAGTGTTTATTTTAAGTTAAAGCAGCTTTTTGCCTCAGCTCATTTCAGCAATAGGAAATCTAAAATGCTCAAGTTCATTCATGAGGAAAATGAAAACACGTTCGGCCATAAGTAGTGTTGTTAAATCATGAGTCACCTTTCCACTTGGTGTTTGGATAGTTCACTTCTAAATGATGTTTATTCTCCAGCGCTTTGCTTGGGACTCTTGAAGCAGTGTTTGTTGTTGCTATGGCAACCGGGAACGCTCCATGTGGATGGGTTCTTAGTCAGGAGACCTCTTGTGTTTTAATAGATATTTAAATGTTAATAAAGGTACAAACTTGCAGGAGGCGGGGCACCGAAAGGTAACGTCGGTGTTGCAACCATACTTCTTCTGCTCAGGACAGTCGCTGTACTTGTCAGCATACAGGCAAGGGTTGGCTAGAGGGGGGCAAAATGACATTTTTATTTTTTTGATAGCGACTTTGGCTAAAGTTTGTCCTCATAGGCGTAGAGGCAGTCAGCACAGGTGGGGCCGAATTTGTAGGGGTGAGCAAGACGGTATTTTCCGCCACTAAAATAGGCCACAATGTCAAACCTTTGTTACATAAATCTCCAGAAATACACTGAAGCTGCTCTTTAATGAGTTCAATCCATTTTATGACTATTCTTCTTCTCATTATTATTCTCATTATTATTCTCATTATTATTATTATTGTTGTTATTATTCTTATTATTATACTCTTTTATTAATCCAATCCATTTTATGACTATTCTTCTCAATATTATTATTATTATTATTATTATTATAATTATTAACATCATAACAGTATTATAATTGCCAACTAATCAAATGTATGTTTTTATGTTTTACAAATTTACTGTGGGGCAATAGTGGCAGACATAGAAGTACTTGTAGATGGAGTTCGGACAGTAGGCCATAGCACAGCCAATCTGGCTGGCAAGGTGCCAAATAATCTGGGGGGGGGGGGGTATTATGAAGTGCCTCATAGCAATAACTCCCCATCATAATGAGAATGACACGTTCATTTGTACCTTTGTGTAATCTGTAATTGTTCCTCCGTTAAACGAGCCCACTCCATAGCGCCAGTTCTTCACTCGGTCAGCCCACAACTGGATGACGTTGCTCCAGCTGTTTTTAAACGTGGACAAGTGAATGTTCTCATCGCAGCTGCTAGCTGAAGCCAAAAAACAAACAAATTATTCTTTTTGATGATGATCTTTTACAACCAGATTGAGACATTGCTGCTCTCAACAGATTTCGGATTATGTGGTGATGGGAAAAAATATAGCTTGTTCAGTCAGTCATGGTGATTTTATGATCTGGCTAGTTTTCTGTTTCCATCGTTTCCTGCAGGGCACCATGGGAAGGCTTTCCTTGGACGGCGTATGTGGTGGCTGGCTAATCATCAATTTACTGCTGATCTCGCTTTGACTGTGGTGGCTGTGCGTCTTTTGACAGACGTTGGCCCACTTGTGAGCGTTGGCTGCGGCTTCCGTGTTCCAACTCTGGAGACGAGAAACACTGTGAGTTTGGATTGTGGGCCTTTTTTTCCAGTATGGATGCTATCAAAAAAATAAACATGTCATTTTGCCCCCCTCTATGGATGCCGTCGTTTACCATTTTCAGCATGTTGCTAGCGGAAGGATTGATGTTTCTCCTTACGCTGTTATGCTTGTTTAAAATCTCATTTTGTTCCGAGGATGACATCAGGAGAGTTCCTAAAGTCAAGCACTGTTAAAAGGCGTTCAGTGTGTCTGAAGATGCTCGGAATAGACGTGAGACTCACCTTGCTTCAGGTAGGTCGATCAGAAATGTGAGAGCTAGAGTTGTGCCGTTAAATACATAACATGCATCTGACATTGTTGACGTTTGAGTTTTTATTGTACTTACAGGCACAGTCTCCGCATCCTTTTCCAAGGGCAACGCAGAGGCCACAGAGGAAGGTGAAAAGGAAGGCATTCATTGGTAAATTCTCGACCGACACCCACTTATCGATTTACACACACACACACACACACACACACACACACACACACACACACACACACACACACACACACACACACACACACACACACACACTCTCTCACTCACTCAAGGTCATCTCATGGAGTTTTTCCCATGAGATGATCTTGACTTGAGCCATATCTGTTTATGTAATCATAAAAAATATAGTAAAAATATCCATCCATTTTCTGTACCGCCTTATCCCCATGGGGTGTCGCGGCGTGCTGGGGCCTATCCCAGCAGTCATCGGGCAGTAGGTGGGGGACAACACTCTGAACCGGTTGCTAGCCAATCGCAGGGCACACTGAGATGAACAACCATCCACACTAACACCTAGGGGCAATTTGGAGTGCTCAATCAGCCTACCAAGCATGTATTTGGGATGTCGGAGGAAACTGGAATGCCTGGAGAAAACCCATGCAGGAACATGCAAACTCCACACAGGGAGGGTCGGAGGTGGAATCGAACCGGCACCCTCCTAACTGTGAGGCAGATGTGCTTAATATAATAATACTTATATAAAAATAAACAACTGCTAAACCTCAGTTTAAAATGATCTTCCCTTATTTAGCTTGGTCAATTCGGGGTTATCATACCAGAATTGTCTTTCTTTTGTGGAATGTATAAAAAAATAAGGCAAGGTTAGGGTTAGACACATCAATGACTTCACATGTATGTTGCAAGACTTTTTAAATTATTTTTATTCAATGCAACATTTCAGACGGAAACTTTTAGATAATCTGAGACGTGCACTTGCAGGAGGCGGGGCACCAAGAGGCAACGTTGCTGTTCTGGCAACCATGCTGCTTCTTCAGATCAGGACAGTTGCTGTACTTGTCAGTGTACTGACACGGGTTGGCTAGAGGGGGATGATACCGTGAAGTGTTATGGCAATGGAAAGAACTGCAGGGCAAGTAGACATTTTCTGTTGTTGTTTTTTTACAGCGAGAACTCGGGCTACTTACTGCAGAGGTTACTCTCACAAGCGTTTGGACAGTCAGCACACGTGGGGCCAGATTTGTAAGGGCGAGCAAGCTGGTAATTTCCGCTAAAATAGTGCACGTCAAACATTTTTTGCACAAGGACTCCCACTCACTGACTGCAAACCTGAATGTGTGTTCATATGGATTAGAGGTGTTTTATGTACTTACGGTGGGCAGTAGTGGCAGACGTAGAAATATTTGTAGCGGGAGTTGGGACAGTAGGCCATCGCACAACCAATCTGATTGGAGCGGTACCAAACAATCTGGAGATGTAGGATTAGATTAGAAATAGAAATGCAACCAAAATAAATAAATATATTTCATTTTAATTTAACAAAATATATAGAATTTGAAAAAGCTTTTTTTTTTTATAAAGGGAACAACAGTTCAAGATTAATGGCCCTCTCTATTTATTATTGGTTGTTTACATTTTTCTTCGACTGTTCTCCCAAGGTTGCTAAATGATTTTCCTTTTTTCTTAGGGGAAAGGCACTGCTGGGAATTAAACCCAAGAATTCCTGTTTACCAGTCAAGCATCTTAACTGACTAAGTCACAGCATAATAGTTCTGAGCATGTCAGTCCTCAATGTACCTGTGTGAAATGTCCAACAACTCGCCCGTTAACAGAACCCACTCCATAGCGCCAGTCCTTCACTTCATCATACCACGACTGGATGGCGTTGCTCCAGCTGTTTTTGTGGCTGGACATGTACAAGTTCTCACCACAGCCGCTAGCTGCAACACAGAAACAAGAAAAATGCCAAAATGGCCATTTGCTATTCAGATTTCTCCATTTCACACCCCCAAAAAACTAAACCGCTATATTATTTAATATAGATTACATATTTCTCAAGCTCCCACTTTTTTTCTTAATAAATGACCGCAAACATGCAAGCTCTGCACATGATGTGCATGCTTGCTAATAAACAACTTACTACTGATCTCCCTGTAGCTGTCTGGGCTATGCTTCATGGAACAGGTGTTAGCCCAATTCTGAGCATTGGTTGCGGCTTCTCTGTTCCAACTCTGTGGAGGTGAGACAAGTACACTTGTATGGCCCTATTGCGCTATGGATGATCAATGCCTTTGGCCTTTACCATTTTTAGCATGTTGCTCGCAGTAGGGTTGACGTTTCTCCTCAGGGTGTTATGTTTATTCACGATCTCATTCTGTTCGGAGGATGAGGTCAGGACGGTTCCTAAAGTCAGGTGGTGTTAAACGTTTATCTCGTGTGGCTGGAAAAGACTTTACTAGGAATTGTTATAGGAATAAATAGACTCACCTACCTTCAGAATGATCGGATTCGATAAAAAATGTGAGAGGAAGAGTTGAGCGTTAAATGCACAAAATGCATCTGATATTGTTGACATATGATTGTACTTACAGGCACCGGCTCCGCATCCTCCTCCAAGCTGGCTGAGACTTGAAGGGCAACGCAGAGGCCCGAGGCGCACAGGAAGGTAAAAAGGAAGGCATTCATTGCTAAATTCTGGACAGACACCCTCTTAGGGCCAATTTATATACGCTGAGGCCATTCTGCCACGTGAGCTTAAACACACGCACACTCACTCATTCAAGGTCATCTCATGGAGTTTTTCCTGCCGTGTAGCACCTGTGAGATGACCCTGATGGTTTGAGCCATCTCTGTTTATATAATAATAAAAAATATACTAATAATTATATAATGGTAAAAACTGCTAGTCCTGTTTAATTTGATCTTCCCTTATTTAGTTTGGTCATTATATTTCTTTCCTCCCGAAAAGCACAACAATTAGCAAGTCAATTCGGGGTTATCATTCCAGAATTGTCTTTCTTGTGTTGAATGGAAAAAAAGATATATAAAATTATATACAATTACATATATATTTTTTTTTAAAGACAAGGTTAAAGCATCGTCTGTATTTTCACTTGAGGCAGCACTTGGTCACCATGTGAACTTCCCCAAACATTCTCGTATGTCATGCTTGTCATATACCGTTTTGGCCCGAATATAAGACGATGTTTTTTGCATTGAAATAAGATTGAAAAAGTGGGGGTCGTCTTCTATTCGGGGTCTAGACATTATACCCATTTTCACTTCTGCGCAGCAGTAAGTTAAAGGTTGCTGAGTATGTTGCTGTGATCGTGTGCGTCTTTGACACAAAGTGAGTATATACATTTCATTGTTACTACTGTTCACTGTTGTGCGGTTTGTCTGATCGCTGTCTGCTTCGTGTGCGCGCCGTTTGATTGATAGCTCCGGCGCGCTCATAATCATCTGAGTATGTTGCTGTGATCGTGTGCGTTTTTAACACAAAGTGAGTATATACATTTCATGATTACTACTGTCCACTGTTGTGCCGTTTGTCTGATCGCGGTTTGCTTCGTGTGCGCGCCGTTTGATTGACAGCTACGGCGTGGTCCTTTAAATTTGCCTCGCATCGTACGAGTAGCCGTTACGCATCGGCACGGCGAATAACAGTCGCCAGCAAATGTATTTTTTTTGGTCTCGATCGATGACTTATGTTTGGTGTGTTGCCGAGAGTATTTCAGTTATAGTTATTTATTGCCAATAATTCAGTAAAGCAATCAAAACTGAACCACGTCTTCCCTCCTGTTCTCACCGACACCCGGGGGCGAAAAGAGAATCACCATCCGAGTCAAACCCCTTTTATAGCTCAGTGGCCTAGTGGTAGAGTGTCCGCTCTGACAGGTTGTGCGTTCACACCCCGGCCGGGTCATACCAAAGACTATAAAAATGGGACCCATTGCCTCCCTGCTTGGCACTCAGCATTAAGGGTTGGAATTGGGGGGTTAGATCACCAAATGATTCCTGAGCGTGGCACCTCTGCTGCTCACTGCTCCCCTCTCCCCTAGGGGATGAATCAAAATCACATGGGGATGGGTTAAATGCAGAGGATAAATTTCACCACACCCATGTGATGTGTGTGTGACGATGTTCACTGAAACTTCATTCAATCCTCAGGCTCCCCCAACAATAGCGGTAGCAGTTTGCATTATTTTATTGCAATGTTTTTCCTTATTCAGATTTTTTTCAAGACTTCAGTTAGACTTCACCTTGATGGTTAATGCAGTTATTGCAATTTTGTTGTGTTATCATAGTAGATTGGTTTTTTTACATTTCAAAACCCAGAAGCCATTCATTTACAAATGTGACTGCACTTTAGTTTACATATTTAAATGTTCAGATATTAAGATGTGATAGACAGTTTTTGCATGATTTGAATGTGGCAAAATAACATGATTTTTCTCTCGAATATGCTATTATAATCACTTGTTTCAGATGTCATTATTTTCTGTATACAAATTAAATGTGGTGTTCAAAAAGTCTTTTTTCAAACTTGAGTCTCGAAAAAGAGTGGGTCGTCTTATAATCAGGGTCATTTTATATTCGGGCCAATACGGTAATAATGGTGTCAGCTAACGCTAATCTCTGCGTCATGCATCCTAACAGTTGGCTCCTGACAATAAGTCACGTTTTAGTATTGCCCTGGCAACAGGAAATTATTGAGTTAGTTTTATGTACTTATGGTGGGCAGTAGTGGCAGACGTAGAAATACTTGTAGTGGGAGTTGGATGACATCGCACAGCCAATCTGATTGGAGCGATACCAAACAATCTGGAGAGGTATTATTATATTAGATTAAAAATAGAAATGCATACAAAATAAAATTATTTTATTCTATTCATAAAAATATATTTCATTTAAACAAAATATGTAGATTTTGAAAATGCATTTTTATGTAAACAGTTAACCTTTAATGGTCAACTGTATTTATTATTGGTTGTTTACATTTTTCTTCAACTGTTCTCCTAAGGTTGCTAAATAACTCTGAGTTTTTTTTTAGGGGTAAAGGCACCTTAACCGACTAAGTCACAGCATCATAGTTCTGAGCATGTCAGTCCTCAATGTACCTGTGTGAAATGTCCAACAACTTGTCTGTTACCAGAACCCACTCCGTAGCGCCAGTTCTTCACTTTGTCATACCATGACTGGATGGCTTTGCTTCAGCTGTTTTTGTTGCTGGATATGTATGTACAAGTTCTCACCAGTCATGACCTGCAACACAGAAACAAGAAAAATGCCAAAATGGCCATCAAGTGCCCACTTTTTTTTCTAAATAAATGACTGCAAACATGCATCAAGGGCATCTCATGGAATTTTTCCTGCTGTGTTGCACCTGTAAAATGATCTTGATTTGAGCCGTGGCTCTGTTTATATAATCCAGCAGTGCTTAGAATAACTGACAAACACTGACTTCCAAATTGCCTCAACTGCTAAAACCAAATTTTGTTAAGTATTCCACTAAAAAAAAATGTATGCGCAATTTTAAACAGCACCAATGTAGTTTGTTGTTTTTTTTAATTCACATTTCAAAGTCAAAAGTCAAAGTCCGCTTTATTGTCAATTCCTTCACATGCCAGGCACACAAAGAGATCGAAATTACGTTTCCCACCGTCCCACGGTGACTATTTCTATTGCAACTTTGAACTATCCTACATATTTGGTGAAGTTATTCAGGAACCCCTCCTAGAAATTTCCCCTTGGATTTCCGGTGCTGTATTTTCACCTGCCCCCTGAAAATCACCTGGATCATGAGCCAAAAAAGGCAGGTAGGGCTTCCTTCATCTATTGTTCTCCAAAGCAGGATGTCCTTCATCAAGTGGAGCGAAGCTTCGGTTCTGTTTCCTCATCCATGATGTTCCTGTTAAGTGATGTTGGTCTCACATGGATTAAAATGAATGACCATAGGAAGGCTTTTTTCTCCAACAGAATAAAAGTGTTTTATTAAATGACCATTTATAGTAAGGCTTTAAAAAGAATACCATGTACCGTATTGGGCCGAATATAAGATGAGGTTTTTTTGCATTGAAATAAGACTGAAAAAGTGGGTGTCGTCTTATATTCGGGGTCTAGACAGTATACCCATTTTCACTTGTGCGCAGCAGTTAGTTAAAGGTTGCTGGTATTGACTATGTTGCTGTGATCGTGTGCGCCTTTGACACAAAGTGAGTATATACATTTTATGGTTATTACTGTCCACTGTTGTGCCGGACAACATCCCGGGTCGAGCGCGGAAGGACTGCGCTGAGGAGCTGATGGATGTCTTCACGGACATCTTTAACATTTCCCTGCAGCAGGCCATCGTCCCGTCATGTTTCAAGGCTGCCACCATCATAGCTCTGCCGAAAAATTCTGCTCCTTCCTGCTTCAATGACTACCGCCCTGTGGCACTGACACCCATCGTCATGAAGTGCTTTGAGCGGCTTGTCATGGCGCACGTCAGATCTGTTCTTCCCCCCACCATAGACCCCGTCCAATTTGCGTACCGAGCCAATCGGTCCTCTGAGGATGCCGTCTGCTCTGCCCTCCACTCTGCCCTCACCCACCTGGAGAACAGAGACTTGTATGTGAGATTGCTGTTTGTGGACTTCAGTTCTGCGTTCAACACCATTGTTCCACAGCGTCTTATCTGCAAACTCGACAAGCTGGGCCTCAGTACCTACCTTTGCAACTGGCTCTGTCAGAGGCCTCAGGTAGTGCGTGTTGGCGACAATGTCTCCGGCAGCATCACGCTGAGCACGGGGGCCCCTCAAGGCTGCGTGTGTGCTCAGTCCACTGCTCTTCACCCTGCTGACGCATGACTGCACTGCTACCTGGTGGAGAGAGTGAGCAGCGCCAGATTCCTGGGGGTGCACATCAGTGAGGACCTCTCCTGGACCACCAATGCTGCGTCGCTGGCGAAGAAAGCTCAGCGCCGCCTAGACTTTCTGCGGAAACTCAGGCGAGCAAATGCGCCTCCTGCCGTCATGACCACATTCTACCGTGGCACCATTGGGAGCATCCTCTCCAGTTGTATCGCTGTGTGGGGTGGTGGCTGCACTGAATACAACACGAAGGCTCTGCAGCACATAGTAAGATCATTGGGGCTTCACTCCCCTCCCTGAAGGACATTTACACCTCCCGTCTCACCCGCAAGGCGACTGCAATTGCGTGTGATGTGAGTCACCCCGCTCACTCTTTGTTTGATCTTCTGCTCTCTGGGAGGAAGTACAGATGCCTGCGCTCCCGCACCACCAAACTCACCAACAGCTTCATACTCCAAGTTGTCACATTCCTTAATTCTCTCCCCCCTCCACCCTAGGCTGCATAACGTCCTGTTCTTTTGCGCTAGATTCTGGCTGTCTGCACGCTTGCTCCATTTTGCTCCTCTTATTTGTCTATTTATTTATTTATTGTTTATTTATTGTGTGATTTGCTTATTACTTATTCATCGCTCTTGTCTATTCATTTTTACTCTTTGTGCTATTTGCTTGTATGTGTTGTGTAATTGTCTAGTCACCGTGGGACGGTGGGAAACGTAAGTAATTTTGATCTCTTTGTGTGTCTTAAACGTGAAGAAATAGACATTAAAGCAGACTTTGACTTTTTGACTTTGTTTGTCCAATCGCGGTTTTCTTTGTATGCATGCCGTTTGATTGACACCTCCGGCGCGCTCATAATCGACTGAGTATGTTGCTCTGATCGTGTGTGTCTTTGAAACAAAGTGAGTACAGTGATCCCTCGCTACTTCGCGTTTCGTTTATTGTGGCTTCACTTCATCGCGGATTTTTTTTTCCAAATTAAACAAAACATTTAAAAGGGAAAAAAAAAACTTCTGAATTGAGGAAACGTGTCTAACCTTTAGGACAATGTAGTATTGCTCCAAATGTTTGTTTACATTCCTTTAGAAGTCCGTTTTCGCGTGTTAGCGCTATTGCGAATTAGCGTCTTTCCCCTAACTCGTTAGCCTGCCCAGTACTTCTTGTTGGTGACTAAAGGAATATAAGAGTTTGATCTTAAAGTAGTTCATTAGACATCTTGTGCATGAGAGTATGAAACTGTAAAGTGCTGAGTGTGTGACGGTGGAGACAAAACAAGATATGTGGGCAAGGATGTGCACGAATGAAATATTCCAGAACAAACAATGACGCAGGAGCAGCAAGGAGTACAAGATAACCCAGAAGCAGCAAGGAGGACAAGATACCCACAGGGCCAGCTGGTAGATAACAACTGGGGACCCTGTATGGAAAACTACAACCAGGAGGAGCGAGCAAATGATTCTGCAGAAGAAGAAAGACCAATAAGAGCAAGCTAAAGTTAAATGCAGTATACACATAGCCAATAGAATAATGACAGAATGCCTTTGTTGATGTGCCATTTGCCTATTGTGTAGTATAATTAATGGCTGGGCAACTCGGAAGTAGAGTACGTCTGCTGGTGGCAACAGAGGCGTACAGAGGTGTATTGAGAGGGACCCGAGACCCAGGTGATGTATTAGATTTGTGTGTTAGGAATAAATCCACTCGTGTGTGAAAATGCCAGCTTCCTGATACCTTTCTATTGCAGAACGAGCGCGCATATTGTTGGATGAGTGGCAGTTGGGTAAGGTCACAAATTGGAGTCAGATTAGTAACTCGCGTTCATGTTAAATTAGAAAAAATTCCAACATGACCATACTTCGCCGATTTCATTTAACGCGGGTGGTTTTTGGAACCAATTATCCGCGATAAACGGGGGATTACTGTATATACATTTCATTGTTACTACTGTCCACTGTTGTGCCATTTGTCTAATCGCGATTTGCTTTGCGTGCACACCGTTTGATTGACAGCTCAGGCGTGCTCCTTTAAGTTTGCCTCGCATCGTACGAGTGGCCGTTACGCCAGCAAATGTATTTTGTTGTCTCGATCGATGACTTATGTTTGGTGTGTTGCCGAGAGTATTTCATTATTATTTTTTTGCCAATAATTCAGCAAAGCAATCAAAACTGAACCACGTCATCCCTCCTGTGTTCTGACCAACACCCGGGGGAGAAAAGAGCATAACCATCCGAACCCCCTTATACAGTCCTCAGGCTCCCCAACAATTGCGGTAGCAGTTTGCATTATTTTATTGCAATGATTTTCCTTTTTCAGATTTGTTTCAAGACTACAGTTAGACCATTCACTTTGATGGTTAATGCCGTCATTGCAATTTTGTTGTTTTATAGATTGGTTTATTTACATTTCAAAAACCAGAAGCCATTAATTTACAAATGTGATTGCACTTTAGTTTACATATTTAAATGTTCAGATATTAAGATGTGATAGACAGTTTTTGCATGACTTGAATGAGGCAAAATAACATGATTTTTCTCTCGAATATATTGTAATAATCATTTGTTTCAGATGTAATTATTTTCTGTATAAGAATTAAATTTGGTGTTCAAAAAGTCTTTTTTCAAACTTGAGTCTTGAAAAAGAGGGGGTCGTCTTATAATCGGGGCAGTCTTATATTCGGGCCAATACGATATTTTTAAATTGAATTACCATGTATAGTAAGCAATGTGAGAATCTCTTCCGGTAATATAAAAACGTGGCAGTGGTTGTACTTATTGACTTTTCTTTTATGTTGGATGGTAGTCGAGTGGTTAATAACATTGTGTATTAAGATTGATATCCTGGTTCGAATCATTACATTAAATGTAGATCAACGTTGTATGCTCATTTGACACATAGGGAATAACCTTTTGACACAGTTCTGCATTAAATAATTTTTTTTTCTTGACGTCACCTGATGAAACCTATTCAAGGGGGAAAATTTTCAATTTTACTTTATGACTTAAAAAATAAAAAATCGGAATTTTCCAGCTAAAATGGTATAAATCTTTGCCTTGTGTTCGGAAGACCTGGGTTCAATCACCACACTATGCACCATTTAAGGCTGTGTGTGTGCACATAACTATCAATGTCGCACACTTTCAGCAGCCTCTGGACAATAGCGCCGTTTAGCCGAAGGTAAGTAGACCAAACTTTTACAACAATTCACAAATGAATGAATCAAATAAAATTTGATTCTTATGGGTTTTTATTGTGTAATTTCTGCCTACAGTTGCAAATCTTCAAATTGAGCTTAAAATAGCCAACTTCCAGTGTGTTTCTAAGTTAACGCTTTTAATGGAGTACATCTAATTGTCTAATTTCTGTCCACAGGCTTGCATCATCAACAGAAAGGCCAGAATGACTGCAAAATTATTCAAAAAAACAGAGTCCATTTGAAGGGCTGCAGACCCAAAGAAAAAAAAAAAAGGCAAATTCTTGATTTAGTGATTCTAAATCAAGAATTTGCCTTTTTTTTTTTTCTTTGGGTCTGCAGCCCTTCAAATGGACTCTGTTTTTTTAAAGAATTGCTTCGTGTGCAGGCGGCTCGGTGGGGCACTGGTTAGCACGACCGCCTCACAGTTAGGAGGGTGGAAGTTCGATTCCATCTCCGGCCCTCCCTGTGTGGAGTTTGCATGTTCTCCCTGGGCCCGCGGGAGTTTTCTCTGGGCACTCCGGTTTCCTGCCACATCCCAAAAACATGCTTGGTAGGCTGATTGAGCACTCCAAATTGTACCTAGGTGTGAGTGGGAGTGCTTCCTGAGTGCTTCCTGAGACTGCTCAACAGGTTCAACCTGCCGCGGGAGCTGCTGAAGACCTTCTACACTGCCATCATCCAGTTTGTCCTCTGCACCTCCATCACTGTCTGGTTTGGATCGGCCTCCAAACAAGACAAGCACAGACTGCAACAGACAATCAGGACTGCAGAAAAGATCATTGGAATCAACCTCCCATCTATCCAAGACTTGTACCTGTCCAGGACTAGGAAACGCGCACGCAACATCTCTACAGACCCTTCTCACCCAAGTCACAGTCTGTTTGAACTACTCCCCTCCGGACGGCGTTATAGAGCTCTGTACGCCAAAACCAGCAGACACAGAAACAGCTTCTTCCCCCAGGCTGTTGCTCTGATGAACTCACACCACTCTTAGAGTCCCAGAGTCATTGCTGAGCAATAACATCCTGCTCTCCACACCTTTTTGGATTGTCTACACTGTTTGCACTATGTGTCTTCTCTGCATCCATTGCAGCCTGGTCACCCTGGAAGTGGGACCCTCCTATCTGTGGTCTCTTCTAAAGGTTTCTCACTTCCCCTAGTCGGAGATTTGAGTTTTTCCTTGCCCTCTTGGGAGTTTAAGATCAGGGGATGGCTGAGAATATTGTCATAGTGTCATTTGTCATTTTCACATGTCCTGAGTGTTGTTAGTCACCTAAATGTTGAACAGAGACTGTGATGTAACGAAGTCAAATTCCTTGTTTGGCACACTCAAACATGGCGAATAAATTCTTCTTGAATCTTGAATCTTGAATGATTGTTCGTCTCTGTGTGCCCTGCGATTGGCTGGCGACCAGTTCAGGGTGTGTCCCCCCACTGCCTAATGACTGCTGGGATAGGCTCCAGCACGACCGCAACCCCAGTGGGGACAAGCGGTACAGATAATAGATGGATGGCTGGCTGGATGGATGGATTCTTCATGTGATGTTTGCAGGTCAACTCTTGCTAAACATGTCAACCAAATGTCACGTTACTCAGCCCAACTAGCTCGTAAGGTTGTAATTCAAAAAATAGAATGGTTAAAAATTACCGTGTCTTTCAGGCCAGCAAGCTGTGGTTGATCCGTCCGGTGCTGCCCTCCTCTCTTCACTGGTGACACACACACTTTGATACCTGTGCAAATTTATTTCAGCGTACAATACAATCATGGCAACAGACACTTTGGAGTAATCAGTACCGCAGACACACAAACATTTTGTATCACTCCAGGAGAGACAAGCACCAGCTGAGATTCAGGAAAGAGAGAAGGAGGGTAAGGAAACACCTTGCAATCAGAACACTGAACAAGTTGTATTTTACCTGCTCTCTGCTGGCGCATGTTCTTCTTGATGGTGGTGAAGTACCAGGTTCCTTCTGTATGGATCGACTGGGCTTGAACCTGTTGCAAAGACTAATGGAATGAATCAAAATACTTGACCGGTGGTTGTTCCAAATGGTGTGGCAAACGTGGAGTCATGATTAACTTTCTGTCCAACAGGTGACACAAGTGACCAAAAACTTCACATGTTTAAGTTTCAAGAACACTTGCCTGCTTTTTCTTTGCCTCTTCATGCAGCACAGCTTATAGTAGGAGTGCCATTGAGTTACTCTGCCACCAAGACTTGCCACCTGCTGGAGAAAATATGCATAAGGTCCTCAAGGCTGCCTCCATTTTCAGTGTTGAGACGTGCAAGGACACTTACAGAATCGCAACTGTTCCCGTGTGCTGTGTGCAGGTATGTCCGTCCTCGAGAATCTTTGCAACACTTCAGTGGCTCGGACAGCTGTTTGTCCTTTAAGTGCACAAATGACCAGCTCCTCCAGCAGGAGGTTCCAGTCTACATGTCACGTCTCGTCCCCAGCCGTTCTACATGTCTGTTGTCATGGTTTCTGTCTGTGCGCTCGCCCCTCCCCTCCTGTGTGCCCATGATTGGTTTGATTGTTCTCACCTGCCTCTTGTTACCTATCGTGTATATAAGTCCTGTCTGCCCCTCACTCCCCGTCGGATCATTGTAGTTGTCTGTTGTTTTGTTGTCGTGCCGTCTTCATGTCCTTTTGGTTCCTGTCGGTTTCAAGTATGTTTTGGTTAGGAAGTCATGTTAGTTTTGTGAAGTCATGTCAGGTTAATGAGTCTGTACTTTTAATTCTGCCAATAAACCTTGGTCCAAGCTGCACTTGGTTACCTTGCTCCATTCCGTTTCCACCCGTGACACTACAGTTGGAAATAAAAGTAAACTATTAAAAATTTTCCGGTGTCTATGTTCCTTCTCATTACAGGCAGAGGTGGCAACTCACGGTCCAGAAACCCTGCCACACTTTGGCTTCTTTGTGCTTCTACTTCACTGGCCAATATATGATCCAAGTAGAAACACCTGTGTTTAAAGCCAAACTGTGGCACGCTTTCCACTTTCTGGACCTTGACTTTTGCACCCTTTGATTATAGGTAGACTAATGGTGAACCTTCATGATGTTGACATTCTTGCCAAAAGCTCCAAGTCCACTTCTCTTTGTGTCGAGTCCACTACGCTGCTTTCTGGCCTCAGAGAGGAGCTCCTGCAGAAGCGCACAGTAAAACTTAACTCTATTCACAATTAGGATGAGATTGGCATCTATTCACATGTTCCTTGTCGTGCAGAAGGAGCCGCTGCAGTGCGAGTAGGTGAAGCAGGTGGTCTTGTTGCATCCTCGGAGCTTCTGTCACAAATATGCTCCTAAATGGCGTATACACATCCATATACATAAACGGCAAATGAGAGCTTGAAAATTACTCACTCAAACACGACTGGTAGTCACCACTAGACCTGCTCATTGTGTGGACGTGTACGGTAACCAAGAAAGCTCAGTTCACATGGAAGAGCCTGTGTTTCACAACAAATAGTGAAAGTGTGATAGGGTGACCAGACGTCCTCTTTTTCCTGGCCATGTCAACTGAATTGACATTATATTTAACAGTCACAAATTCACAATGATTGTCAACTGAATTGAGTCACGGTGTCTTCTTTGCCCGACATGCATGTGTTTTTGCCTTCCACGCTTGTCGGTGCGCCATTCACTGCGCATGCGCACCATCGCTCAGTAGTACCCTATTTTCGTTCCTCGACATCGCCACCACCACCATCACCATTCTCACCATCATCGTCATCATCACAGGTTGGAGTGAACATCCTCTTCATCGCGCAGCAAACAGCCCTTCCTCTTCCGTCGCAGTGGAAGACAAAGGGCGACGGGGAGAGGGAGAAATAAGTGAGATACCATGAAGAAACGATACGTGGACGCGAGCAGGCTCCGAAAGATGAAGAAATTGAAAATAAGCGAGAGGCTGTCTGAAAGGTAGACAGCCCGCCGGTGGCTGTTTTTGTTGTGGTGCTGCCCGTCTGCGTCTTTGTGTACATGCCTGTGGCACACCTGTCTGCATCACGTCACCGCCTTGTTGTTTTCGTTTTGACTGCGTGAGTGTGTGGGCACTTCATTGTCCACATCGGCAGAGTCCAAAAATAAGAAAGATGCATTACGTTACCATCGGCCTGCTTCTATTGCCACGCATGCCATTTCATATTAAAATCACATTTGGAGTCATCTTTTTTTTTTTTTACGAGTTCTTTGCTTGAAATGTCACGCACACTGATAAGTCCTTATTTTGTGTAAAATGTGCCACCCCAAAAAATGTAAACGGCTACATTTATTTATTTATAAAATACAGATAAACTTTATTTTCATGTTTTACATAAATACTTTTAAAATTAGAATAATATAAAATGACTATGAAAAAATATTTTTGAACAACTTCCACTCTTTATCTTGACAAAAGAAATGTAAATTATATTTTTATGGCCAATGGTTCCATATAATTTTGTTATTGTAAAACTTGCTGTTACAATAAACATACATTTTGAGTAATTGTGTAATATACTTATTGTTGAATTGTCATGTCATTTTTTGATCATCTTTTTTTAATGTTTCCTCGGCTCCTTTTTATCAAACAACTTCTCACGTGACTTGTGCCGTGGAGTCCATGACAAAAGCATGGACTCAAACATGTTTGTCCTCGCAAATATATATATTTTTTGTCTAAGATTCAAGATAAATTAAACAGTTGCGCTCGAAAACAATTGGGATTGAAATCATGTGCGGGAGGAAGCTGTGGCTCTCCCCCGCTGCCTCGCTCTACTCCAGATGAAATATCGCCATGGTTACCAAACAAAGAAGGGCCGATGTGGTAACAGCAGCCAATGGACGCGCAGAACAAAGGGAGAAAAGCACAGCTCCTCGTCTGGGCTTTGTGGTGGGCTCATAAAACTAAATCAAGACAGTCATCGTTGGTCAAGTGGCTTAAATTAAATGGATGTTGACACATTTAAGATCCCACAAATAAACAGGGTTTGACTCATTATTCATTATTATTATTATTATCATAGCTTTGATGGGATTTACAATGTTTGATTATTGATAGATTTTTGTATATGCATTGATGTATTTTTCGTATGATTGCAGTGCATACACCTTCCTGAAATTTATAGCCATGTGGATGTTGGTGCTACTGGCAGATTTCCTTTTGGAATTTCGTCTGGAATACCTGTGGCCATGCTGGCTCTTCTTTGGGAGCGTGTACACAACCTTCCATTGCCACGGGCTGGTGAGGACCCTTGTCTATGGCGTTTCCTAATATGTGTTGTAGGCCTTAAACTAGCAGACTTAAAGTTTTAAATTCATAAAATAACTTTAAATTTTGTTTTTCCTAAAACTGCAACAAAACAAATGATACCTTGTGACGGAAATCAAATCTATTAACAACATAATTTGTGTGCTTGCAGGTTATTTGTGTCGTTTTTGTATGTGCCGCCTTCACACTTGACATCTTTTGTTTGATTTTTGTTCCTCTGCACTGGCTTTTCTTTGTGGCCAGCACTTACGTCGTATTCAATTATATTTGGCACACAGGTGAGCATACACACTCTCAAAAATGTTGTGCAATGAAATAACAAAATGTAAAAAAAAATTCTCACCAAAGATTTTTTATTCCCTCCTCAGAGAAAGGCATCTGCATCTCCACCGTGTCCTTGTGGATTTTTCTTGTGTACACAGAGGCTTCACTTCGACTCAAAGACCTTAAAACCTCTCATGCCAATCTTTCTCATCTCTTTGCTGCTCACTGGTATGTTCAATTGTTAGTTAGTGGTGACATTAGCACATTTCATTTGCCTCACAGTGTTTTCTGTGATGTAGCATCGGATATCCAGTCGTGTATTTGGGCTTTGACGCCACCAGCTACTTCACCAACATCTTCAAGCTGCGTATTCAGAAAGCGGTGCAGAGCGACAATGACTTCCACATGCACCTGCTGCAGCACTCGCTCCCGCCGGGTTTGCCGCTCTACCCCAGGACAACAGTTGACAATGGCTGTAAGTCTGTAATGACACGAGAGCAATGACATTATTCGGATGCATCGTATGTAGATAATAGTCAGTGCAAGGCATTATTACCTTTGTGAATGCAGAATTTTCCAGAGAGCTCACAATGAAGGTCCTCAAACCACTTCAACTTAGTTTCTTGGCACCAAGATGCCACAATATGGCAGCAAGTGTTGCATGAATATCCTTCAATATATACAATACCAAATGAACTATGTAAATTAGAAATAAGATTAAAATCTACAAAAAAAAAGTGAAAACCTGACTAATAGACTGTTTTGTTTTGTTTTGTTTCCAGCCTCCAGATGGAAGTCAAAGTCTGAGTCCAGTCAGTACCAGTATCAGAATGGTGCTGTTCTCCCTCAAGACGGGTCCAGCACCACAGACTGCCTCCAGATCTGCAGCGAGGAGCGAGTGGTTGTAAAGGCGACTCAGGAAATACGTTCAGCTGAACCCAATCGCAAGCTGTTGTTGTCCAAAGGCACCTCCAGTGAGTCCAGAGAGGCACTCCGCAATGGATTAGAATCCGCCACAACCCCAGAAAAATTACCTCTGGAGGAAAAGGCCAGCAAAGCCGCATGTGCAGTAAAGAAGTTATCAACCACAGTCCGACGAGCAAACGCGGCCACGCTGTCGCCTCCTGCTGGCAGGGTGGAGAAGAAACAACACACCGGTGGGAAAACACTCAGCCCAAACCGGGATGGACCAGACAAAAGTGCTGCAGTGGCTCAGAATCAACATGCTGAACAGCTGAGCAGGTTAGACATATTGAGAGAGAAAATTCTTCATCAGCACTCACCTTTTACGACTGCTCGTTTTCCTGCTCAGGCTGGAGCAGGAACTGAGGAAGTTGAGAGGCGAGCTGCAGGTGAGCCGACATGGCGAGCAGGAGCTGAGGAGTCACATCTGCAACTTGACCAACAGTGAGAGGAGCCTCAGGCCCGAAGTGGCCCTGTTGCGACAGTCCAACATGCTACTGCAGAGCAAGTGAGTGGACCATTTTCTATCGTACAGTTGTTCTCATTAAGGCGGTGGGAAATTTATTTTTTGCTTTCATTTGTGTTCCTTGTAGAATAATGTGCCTGAACAAAACCAAGCAGCGGGACAAACAGACCAGCGCCATGCTGGAAAAGAAGACACGGGCGGAGACAGAGGCCAGGCTCTTGCTTGAGAGGCAGGTGGCCGAGCTTTTGGCGCACAGACCTGACGAGGCGGCCGGCGTGGCCAGGACTATGACCACCAGGTACAAAACGCAACCGCTATATATTCATTGTATTCAGACACTCACTCCGCTACGCTATTTAAAGGGACACCATGGGAAAAGGGACATCTCATGTGATTCCATGGCTGCTTTGTTTTTGTTCCACAGCAGGCAGGAAAACAGTGAAAGCCAAATGTTAAGGAAAAGAGTTAAAGATCTGGAGGCTGAGTACAAGCAACTGCAGCTGCAGTATCAAGTCAAAGAGAGCCGTGTGCTTGATCTAGAGAGTGATGTGGAGGTATTTATTGACATATTTTCATAGTCACAATGCATGTGTGTGTGTTCAGTTTATCTGAATCGGTTTCATTTTGGATAGCAGTATTGCAATACGTAGTGCTTTACTTAATTAAATTGATCAGCATCGCAGTACCCAATATAAATTTAATATTACTTCAAACATTCCTCTCACATGTGCCATGGAATTTTGCAATTTTCAGGCTTTAGGGAAGTACCACGTCATCGAAAAGGACACGGACATGCTCCTTTCCACTCTGTCGGCCCTTCAGGACAAGGCTCAGCATTTGGAGTACAACCTGAGTGCTGAGACGCGCATCAAGTTGGACTTGTTCTCAGCACTGGGGGATGCTCGCAGACAGCTGGAGATCGCTCAAGGTTCTACATCATTTCTTAGTTTCACTCATTCAAATCTATGCATCTGTCCATTTGTTTTATGACATGTATCCGCATTAGAGAAGTAGGTGAAGTGGATGGAGCATTTAGTCCTCAATAAATCCAACATGCATTTGCAATATGGAAGAAAGCTGGACTTACTACTCCCAATGGTTTCTCACTGTCTAATCAGCACCTTCTTGTGGCTATTATTTGAATAACATCCACGTTAAAATCTACGTTTGACATACATGTAGTGTGTGTATTGACCCTGCCTCTTGGTGTCTGCCAGACAAGCTGTTGAGGCAGGACAAAGAAATCAGCAGCATGAAACAGAAGATTGCCGAGGTGATGGCGGTGAGCCCCGGCATGACCTACGTGGCCCCTCGGCCACCCATGCCTCAGTACCTCACCAAGCTTCTCAGCTCAGAGCGCTACATGCTCAACCCACGTGCCCTCATGTACCAGTGTCTGAAGAAGTAGACACCCGCACCTCCGTGTGAGGAGGAGGGAAAGACGGGCTGGACAAGATATGTCAGCCGTCGTCATGTTGTCTGCCTCAAGCCCGAAGAAGACTCCGAAGCGGCCTCCACTCGACAAAATGCCTTGGGAGCTGCACAACCGGTGCTAATAGGACATCCCACTCAATGTTCGCCGTTGACTTCACGAAAGCTTATACCAATAACAATGGTGCGATTCCAATGCAGGGGTACCTGGAAGTAAGCATCATTTGGTCCATGCATGTAAGTCAGTTCATGTTTTTGCTTATTTTTCATTTGGCTCTTTTGAGCAGTCACTCTTTTGCCATGATTGGAAAAAAAGATAAGAAAATGCAAGCACAAAATACAACAGATACTTTTAAGGTCACCTGACAAATTGAGAATTGTAGAGGTGACACACACAATGAAATTTTAAATAATTGGAATAATGTTGGCAACAAATTGAAAGCATTTCATACTCTGCTAATGTTTGAACTGTGTGAAAACAGTTTTACATATAATAGCTGACCAGCACAAAGCATGTATCTCCAGATTAGGGGATTTTATGGTGATGTAAATTGTGATTAAATTGTGAGTTTTGTTTAAACATGGAAAAACAACAAAAATATTGGATTGTATAAAAAAATATATATACATGCACACACGTGCGTATATTTATATTAGAGGCATTATCAATTCATCTTGATAAATCCCATTTTAATCACATACTATTTGTTCCAAATTAATTCAAACAATTACTGTGGACAAATAAATAGATGATAAATAGACAGACATGAATCCTGTTTACTAACCATTAACCTGTTGACATCTCCAGAGCTCACAGCAGCTCTCCTTTTTATAACACTGTGACCTGCAAACGACAACAGACTCCCACATGGGACCGAAGTGACAGGACTAGTCAGATACTTGCGGACCAGGACAGACACCTCTGAGTGGGTCCCTGCTCACCTGGACCACCACTCCAGTGGGCAGTCTGTCTCGCTGATGATGGAATCTGCCTTGTAAAAATTCAGGGCCCTGCTCCACTGGTCTGCCTCATCTGAATCAAATTAAGAGAGAAGCCTCTTTTTCTTTGCTGGCTTCTCTTTGATGGACCATTTACATTGTTGTTGCAGTAGTGTCCCAAGGTTGACCCAAACCTCTTCTCACTCTCCCCTTGCAAGACACTTTAAAAATTTAAAGCGTGGGTCAAGCACAGTGGATATCTTTAGCCATTCATGGTTGAGTGTTGCCGCACGTTGGGATAAGTCTTTTGTGAAGGCAGTCTTGAATTTCACCACAGAGTTTGAGTCATCATCCGAGATCTCCTTGGTGCGGCGCAGGTGACAGAGAGCAGGTAAAACCACTGAGTATGAGGCATGTTACTTCCAAGAAGCTCAGTGACAAATTTGGACTAGAAAGTTCAGCAACATCATTATTCATCTACTCAATAGCTGCCAAAGTGAGGAAGTGCAAAACAGTTTTATTTACACTTGCATGACTCCAGGAGAGTTGCCAACCTTTGGAGTTCAAGCAGCTCGGACGGAGTAATATGTAGATTGTGCTTCTGATAGTCTAAATCAGGCTCTTCCTTCTTCAGTAGACAAGGTATAATTTCAAGGGTTGAATTCAATTTGGTGGAAACATCCTCTATGACTGGCTTTATTTCCTTCCCCAGTTTCAATTGCTCCAGGTGTAGTTCCTTGATATTCAGGACTTTGTCCAAAGTGATTCACAATCTTGCAACATGTTGCAAATGCGTCATTAAACCCACTTCCAGCAAGGCTGACATTAGGGTCGTTTGCAAGATTTGAGCAAAACAAGGCACTGGAAGGGGAGTTGTCTTTCTGCAGCTATAATGCTTTGTGCATTGTCTCTTCCAATTGTGGTGACCTTCTCTTAAATTCCCAATGTCTCTGCCATAGAAAGAAACTGTTCAGCGCAATTTTCAGCATAGTTACTGGGGTCATTCTTCAGTACAGTAAGGGCAAACGACTGTCAACGCCACACCCTGTTTGTGACGCCAGCAATTTCTACAGTGACGTTGCCCTTTATCTTCGACCACTGATAGTGGTCTGCAGTCCAGAGCAATCCACTCAGCGAGGGAGTTTGTTAGTTTTTCCGATGTTGTCTCACTAGAGTAGGAGAGAATTAATTAAATCACAACTCTAAAATAAATAATCTTTTTATTATCATTATCTATTTATTATTATCTATTTATCAATTACCGTATTTTTCAGAAAAAAAAATTCGCTCCAGAATATGCGTCGCATCAGCCATAAAATGCACAATAAAGGTAAAATAAAAAAACATGTCGCACAGGAGTATAAGTCGTATTTTGGGGGAAATTTATTCAACAAAATCCAACACCAAGAACAGACATGAACAAGCAACAATAGGCTAAACGATACGGTATGCTAACGTGACATAAACACAAACGAAGAGCTGAGAACGGGCCTGACGTAACTCAACAGTCATTCAAATAACTATAACATAAATAACACCTTTATCAAACTATTTGTGTCACTCCAAATCATTAAATCCATCATCATCATCATCATCATCATAACTTGTCACGCCAAACAGCCAACCATTCTAGGGTGTTCTGCACGCCCGGAGGATATGCTCGATGGTCTGGGCGCCCTCTCCACACTCACACGAATATTAATGAAATCTATCGATCGTCCTTTATGTAAGTGCCGCATGTGCGCTGCGCCACTGACGTCAGACTTGTCGTCAGATGCAGTTCAAATTATTACACAGGCACATATAACGCTAAATTATATATCAAATAACTATTATATAAACAACAATATTATCAAACCATCTGTGTCGCTGCAAATCATTAAATCCATCGATCGTCCTTTCTGTAATCAACACCGCATGTGCGCCGCGCCACTGACGTCGGAGCAGTTCAAATTATTCCACAGGACCATATAACGATATATAAAGTATATATCAAATTCCCATTATATAAACCTCAATATTATCAAACCATCTGTGTCACCCCAAATCCTTAAATCCATCGATCAAAATCTTCGTCCTTTAGGTAAACAACGTCAAGTGTGCGCTGCGCCGTTGACGTTGGACTCGTGTTAGTTGCAGTTCAAATTACTCCACAGGCCCATATAATTATAAATAACAATTTTATCAAACAATCTCTATCACTCCAAGTCAATAAATCCTGTGATCAAATCATTTATCCTATATGTAAACAACGCCGCGTGTGCGCCGCTGACATCAGTTGCGGTTCAAATTACAATAATCCCTTGCTACATTGCGGTTCGTTTATTGCGGTTTCATTACATCGCGGATTTTTGAATTTTGAAAATTTGTGAATAATTTCACATATAAGTCGCTCCTGAGTATAAGTCGCCCGTCCAACCAAACTATGAAAAAAAACGCAACTCATAGTCCGAAAAATACGGTATGTTGTTTTTCATGCAACGAGGATAAACTTCACAATTTGGCGATACATTTTCTGTCGGGACAATTTAATAATTCATTCATTCATTCATTCATTCATTCATTTTCCGAACCGCTTAGTCCCCACGGGGGTCGCGGGCGTGCTAGAGCCTATCCCAGCCGTCATCGGGGGACACCCTGAACTGGTTGCCAACCAATCGCAGGGCACACAGAGACGAACAACCATTCGCACTCGCACTCACACCTAGGGACAATTTGGAGTGCTCAATCGGCCTATCAAGCATGTTTTGGGGATGTGGGAGGAAACCGGAGTGCCCGGAGAAAACCCACGCGGACACGGGGAGAACATGCAAGCTCCACACAGGGAGGGCCGGAGGTGGAATCGAACCCGCACCCTCCTAACTGTGAGGCGGACGTGCTACCCACTGCCTCACCGAGCCGCCCCAATTTAGTAATTCCCAGCATGTAAATGAAACATTATTCAATATTCTGAATTTTCAAAACACTAATTTTGGCAAAAAAAGAAAATAGATTTTTAGTAAATTATTGTAAATTTGAAATATGGGACCTTAGGCACCTACAATCAAAAGAATGTGTAAAATTTTATTTTGTGCTCTGCATGACTTAATTTCCATTGAATTTTATTGTTGTTGTAGATATTTCAACTCATTTTCCATTCAAATCAAAATAATTGATTTGAATGGAAATTGCTGGTAAATAATGTCTCATTCACCTTCATTATATGCAGTTCATGCAAATCATAATGCCCCCTAACACAAACTATGATATATTATTCACGTTGGTTCCAACTTTTGTGAGGTTTTATATATGAACCAAAACCTATTTTTGATTTTGACCCCCTCCGCAAAATGAGCTTCAATTGTATTTTAATGTGATTAATTGTAATGCTTTACTTTGTCTCAAAGCAGCATTATGGCTTCAACGTTTGTTTTTATTCTTTCATATACAGGGGTTCTCAAAAGTTCATAACCAATTCCTTTTTACCGTTTTGTTTAAGGTATCGCCAACATTTGACAATGTTGTCTTTGCAGTTTTTGGAAGCTTATCATTCTCATGCTCATGGCTCATCCTTTGACATTAGAAATTATCGCCAAATGCTGATGACTCTTAGTACTTAAAACAAAACAAAAAAGGGAAAAAAAAGATCTATAAAACTGGCTACCACTATGTGAAGGATACTCCATTTGACAAAAACGTCACCGGGTTTAGCATCTTTTCCAATTTGAATTGATGACATTTTGTTTGGATAGAGAGCTCGTCCAGGATTGGAGTCCGTTGACCTAAGGTGGTCCATGAACTGAATTATTGTGCCTATAAACGTGACTTTCAAACGTGAAAGTTAGACACGCAAGTTAATGTAAACGAGTGCTGTTTTTGAACTTGAAGTGCTATGTACTGTTTTTGGAGTTCTGTATTTTTTTTTTCTACTTATACACAATTGTATTGAATGGATATTTGAACCAACAGCTGGATGATATTCCAGAGAGCTGTGACATCAATTTTGGGGGTAGCTTTTTATTTAGAGCCGTTTCTAAGGTGTTTTATATGAAAACAATTTTTTAGTCTGGCTTGACTTTAAGGATTATTATAATAATACCTCGTTTTGTCTATTTGTACGGCAACGTGTTTTGTCAGCATGAAAGTGTATCGGAACACACATTGTGACGTTAAGTACGTACAAGAGTATACAGTACTTGTACAAGGGCTACCCTTTCTTACATCAACAGAGAAATGGAGAATTCAAATAATGTTTTTTGTAGAAATAAATAATTGAATTTTGTCTCATTTGTGTGCATCATTTCAGTAAAATAACATCATTCATCACTACTCCTACAGTGGCTAGTGCACTCCATTTTGCTTATTGGTGTTAATGAATTATTAACTAATGAATGAATGATGCACATCCATAGTTCAAACAAATTTTACAACTGCGCTGAGCTTTGTCCTGTCAGCAATTTAAGTAAATCCGGCGCTGTGCTTCTAAAATAAGCAAACAGTTTTGTATTGAAGAGGATGAAAATAAAGCGTAGATTGATATTCATGAATGATTTCAAACAAACAGAGTAATTGCTGATTAGTGATGTTTGGTTTTAATTTTCACGGGGTGAAAAAAGGGGAAGGGGGCAAACCAACAGCTAGCAGAAATAGCAGTGAATGTCAAGAAAACACTGCAAGTCTGTACACACCCTGTGAGACAGTTGCAGCAAAGGCAACAGAAATGTTCCCCTACCATGGCCTTTTGGCCCATTTTGCATGTTTTGGGAAGCTGCGGGACGTTTTCATTCAAAGAAACAAACGAGTGGAGAGAAAAGTGCTCTAAATGTGCCGCTTTCGAAGACACCCGCCAACTATTCATAGCCACAGACATTTGAAATAGTTTACAGACTTGACTGAAATTCGCTCACGTTAATTCTCATCAACTAGCTAAGCACATACAGAGCAGATACAAGTGTAAAAAAATAAAATGATCATAAAGTTCACATTGATGGAAAGCAGCCTCTTATGTAAAATAATTGCCACCTTCACATACTTGATAACGAGTCACGAGCTTGTCCAGAAAGTAACAGCGTCAATTCAAAGAGCAGCACTTGAGAACTGTTTTCCCATGTGGACTTGACTAAATTTTTAATTTGGCAAGATATCAGATTTGGGGTACGTGTAGGGTTATAGGCTTTTTTTAATAATGGTTTTGAGAAAAGGGCGAATAGAAGGTTATATTCATAACAAGCAACTGCAACAATAGTACTGTAAGTGAAATACAGTCACGCACAAATAAATAGTTGGGATATATTTTACTTTTACAACTCCACGTTTTCTCCAATTGCCTTAAGTATGACAGGAAAACAGACCGTCAGGTTTAAATAAGATCAGACAATCAGACTTTGACATTTCAGTAATCTGGATGGGGTAGAGCGCTATTTAACAGTAAAAATGTTAAAAACACAGTTTTAATACTGACTTATGGAAAAATACTGCTTTTTCGCAGGTAAACGTTTTCTAACTTTTACATTAATGAAACAAGCTCGAAAGCGAAACGTTTTTTTTTTTTTTTTCCTTCTTGTTGCAACGACCCTTGATGGCTGTACTGAATAGGAGGGAAGAACAAAATCTTAAAAATAATTAAAAAAAGAAATAATAAAAAAAAAATTAATAAAAAAAAAACAGAGAGAGAGCGAGAGAGAGTGAGAGAGAGACAGAGAGCGAGAGCGCGCGAGAGAGAACCACTTAGTGGTAACTTCGTCTCACCACAATATAGAAAGACTGCAGTGAGGGGTTGCAGTCAAGAGCAAGGCTTTCCTCTTCTGTGAAAGAGGAGGGAGACGGCGGCTGGGTCGAGACGCCGAGGCGGGTTCCGCTGCTACGAGGAGACTGTCACAGGGTTGAGGGAACCATTGCGGCTGTAGAACTTAGAGAAGGCCTCTTTGAGAACACATGCGAGACGAGGTTGATCGCCCTGGATCACAGAATGTCACCAAAGTCAAGGCAACTCAAATTTACTTATTTCCTCAATGAAGAACCTAGCTCCATCACAATTTGTAGCAGGAAAGTCTCGTGAGCAGATGTATGCCGAATGTATCAGATTAATTACCTCGCTGATGAAGCCGAGGTGAACAAGCTCCACGGCCAACTCTTGCACATTCTCATCTAAACGTAAAAACACACAATGAGCTCAATCAAGAGAAGGCCAGCCAGTTACTTAGTGAGCGAGACAATAACATACTTGGTAACAGATCACAGCTCAAGTGTCGGTTGAGTTTGTCCTCAAGTTTGAGCAGTAAAGTCAGCTAAAGAGAGAGACATTAAGTTTAGGGCTTTATGCGCGTGTGCATACATGTGACATAGTGCTGAGCCGCCTTACATGATGCTTGGCGCCTTCATCCACGGGCTCAATGTTGCACTGCATCTGAAGCACCTGCGGAAAAAGTCAGAGTTTACAAGGTGAGGTGACAAGCAAAGGCTTTGTTGGCATAAGCCGTGTGGATCGTCCTCACCTTCCTGGTCTCAAGTTCTGCAGGTTCTGGGGTAGGTGTTTTGACAGAGGGCGGCGCGATGGGCGACTTCACCGCCTCCTGCTGAGGTTGTTGCGGACACGGAATGCCGAATGCCGTCAAGGGATAGATCCCATTCCTGACACACACAACAACAACTTCAAGTGTCACGGTCGGCAAACAATTTGGATCACTTTTGGTTCATTTCTGTAGTAGTATAAACCATTTTAGTCACACTAATTGTGATGAGACTTGTTCATGTTTCAGTCTCTATTTCATTTGTAATTTATGACTCATTTGGTTCTTGTGATGGCAATCCTACCTAACGTCTTCCAGGAACTTGTCCAGCTCAAGGGCAGGAAACTGCGACAGCCTGAGCAGAATGAGGAAAAAAAAACAATCTGATTTCAAGTCCTCAACCAACCAATGACGCAGAACACGCACTTCATCTGAACGGCCTCCTTCCCCTCAACAATCACCAGGTTAGGGTCCATGTTTTTTGTCATCTCCTCTAACGCGTTCTCTGGAATCATATCTACAGGAAAATATAGTGTTGTGAGGACAGAATTAGTGCAAAGATGCGCTGTCTCTGCGGCCATGTCTGCACTCACGCTGGTGGCTGACGATGCAGTGAGCGGCCAGCAGCTTGAGCAGGGGCACCTCGAACAAAGCCTGGTGAAACAGGAGCTCCCTGGCCGTGGGACGCTTGTCCGGGTCCACCTGCAGACACCTCTGAATGAATTCCTGGCAAAAGAGGAAGCAATAAATAAATAAAATGTTTCACAACTTGAGAGGCTTTGTTTCTCCAACACCAACTGCAGAAGACTACTTACCCGTTGCAAGGGGTCCTCTAGGGACTGAATGGCACAGTTTATGGCTTCTTGGGAAACGTATGACGAATCGCCATTACTTTGGATTTCTAACACTGCCATCTGTGAAGAGAGATGGAAAATGACATGCGAAATGAGTATGAGCTCTATAGAAAATGGATGGAAACGCATTTGTACAAAAAAAAGAAAAAATACACTAACAAATGTGTTTGTTGAGAAGTATAAATGAAGCCTTATGGTCAAATAGCTGAAAAGTTTCCCTCACCTCTAAGGCACACATTCCAAAGGAGTAGATATCCACCGCAGTGGTGACATTGGCGACAGCTGGAGTACAAAACAACAACAGAATAGTATAATCAATTATGATTTGCATCAAGCAAAATGTATTTGTAAATAGGGGACAATCAATCATACCTCCATATTCCGGAGCAAAGAAGTGAAGGCTCTTCTGCTCTTCCCGACATGTTTTTACATGGTTGTTTATCGTGTCCGGAGCGACTAGAACAATCGAAGGAAAGAGATGAGGTCCATCATTTGAACATGACAATATATTCCCAACAGTCAATTTCTTCAACCTGAGCCAATCTTGATGAGGCCGTTGTGCTGAATGAAGATGGTGTCGCAGGTCAGGTTGCCGTGAATTATGGGAGGTTCACACGAATGCAAGTAGCTACCATGTAAAACAAAACACTTAACAGGTTCACAGGAATGCAAGTAGCTGCCATGTAAAACAAAACACTTGGTAACAGCGGACATGAATGTGTTTGACAAGAAGGCACACTCCTCACTCACCTGAGAGCAGACAGAATCTGTGTGCACCAGCGCTTCCAAGCCTGACACAAACATTTACAACAAGTTAAACTTCAACTTAACTATCATATATCTTCAATTGGCCACCTAGATTTTCCATACCTTTTCATTCATGGTCTTGTGATTCTTTTTAGTCTTTTTCAGAAACTGTTTGAGACTTCCCGAGGACATGTACTCCGTGATGAAGATGACCTGTGGCAGTAAAAGGAAAGATGTTAACATGGGTGTCATAAGACAAGGTGTTGTGAAACAGTAATGCTTATGTGAGTGGCGTCTGTGTACCCGGGCTCTGTTCTCTTTGACGTCAGCCCAGTACTTGTGGAACTTGACAATGTTCAAATGGTCCAGCTGGATCAAATTGTCAAACACTGCCTTGACCTTTTCCTGTTGAGAAAAAAGGAAGAGTTTAGCACCACACATTTGCTTTTGTTTGAATGCCAAGATGAGTACTACACGTGGAAAAGGCACATTCACGTTCTTCTGTACTTATTTTGCCCTACTTCCCCCCTTAAATATGTGCAACTCAAGAGAACAGCATGTTCTCTGCTATTGCACCGCAGGCGTCAGGTTTGATCGCTTGTTTTAAAGCTGCTTAAAATCTCAAATGTAACTGAAGCCCTCAGTCTGTTGTTAGTGAGATTGTGGTAAGAGACTGAACAGACGGTGCTAAAATACACCCTTAAGATAGGAAAGGAAATATCGTCAGAAACCACAAGGGAACACTGAGGTGATACACTTAATCACACTGACAATACATTCAGAACAGCATTTCTAAGCAATTCCTAGCAGCATTTGGCCTTATACAGAACCACACGTTAATCTCAAGGTCCACAACCCCTAATGCTAGTTTACATGGCCTGTGAAAGCTCCAGGACTTTTGTTTGAAACCAGCCATAAAATAGATAACTAAGTGCAGGGACATTTATGTTATAGGATGGGGCAATTATGTGGGAACTAGCACAGAACTTATTAGAACAAGAATTACTGCTGCTCCAGCCACACAACTTGTCCATAGACTCTTTATATGGTGCCAAAGCGATAATAAATGCCATTGATGCTTAATAACAGATTGCTCAAACCATTACGACGACAAGAGCAAGGAGAGGATCTAGATGGGAGGATAATTTCGAACGTATAGGTGGTATTAAAGGGGTTAAAAAAGTTTGCAGTTCACCAACCTCTTGTAACTTGAAGTTTTTCCTTTCTGAAAACATAACTTCATTCCACACAACTTCAACTCCCTCCTCAGTGTCCATGGCCAAGTAGGCGTTATCAATGCCAGGTACATTTCGTTGATTCACCTTCAAGGAGAACAATCAAATCATGTTATGATCATATAGACTGTACTGAATGCATGACCGAATCTGTATTCTATACTTTTACTTAACCAGGAGTTGAAGCAGTAAACATCGCTTTTGAATGAATAGTACTGCGTAATAACCTCCTCTCTGCGCTTCTGCCAACGTCCACATGGACTCTCCTCCAAAATCTCAGATTCGTCTTCGCTTTCCTCTTCTTCGTCCTCCGTGGCGGCGGCCGACTGGTTCACCACGGACACAGGGGGAGACACCGATGACACGCCTTGGCCGGCGACGGCCGCAGCGGCTATCGGGTCGGGTTTGGCTTCCTGGACCACGTCCGGGGCCTGCTTGTTCTCGGAGCCCTCAGACATGTTGGCTGGTCACGCCGAGCAGCCTGCCGTGCGACACAGACGATGAGCCGTACAACAACAGGCCTATGCATCGATCATTCGCACGTATTAGCTAGCACAGGCGCCCGGTAATAACAACTGGCAAGTTGAGTAATGCGACTAGCGCCTTAAAGAAAAGGCTACGACATAAAAGAATGCAAAATACGAGTATCCAAAGCACATAATGTATTACATACGTGTTAGAGAAAGGAAATGTGACGGTGTCAGCTCCAGTTTAACAGACTTTCTTCTCAGATCACAAGCTAGTTTAGCTAGAAAGAAAGGGGCAAAATCTTCTGTGTTACTCAATGAAGGTACGGGTAGCTTCCTTAAGCTAGAGAACACTACCAGTGCGACAGTAGCCACAACAAATCGTAAAGTTGTACTTAACTTACTTCGAATGTTTAGCGGAATTGCAAGCTAACTAGCGTTAGCGTTCGGAAGCAGCCAGCGCCCGCTCCTTGGGTTAACCTTGATGCTACCCGCAAGATTAGTCTCCCTGTACAAGGCTGGAACTGAGACACAATTGACACAGCTACAACATTACGACGCCGCTACACATATTTACCGACATATAACATGGTAACGTTTGACTGGGAAAGCCCACAGAAACTTAAAGGAGTCAATTAACGTGGCGTTTAAGTGCTATACACAAAGCCAAACGTGATGGCGACAAGTTCCAGATGCACAATGCACGACTCAAGCGCATACGTCAAAGTAGGCTTGGGTTGCCAGATCGTTTGGGCAGCATCCCTTCTGTGCAGCTAGAATAGCGAAAACGAATGTTGAAAAGGTTTCACATTCTCACGCTTCTGAACCGCGTTGCGTCCAAGACAACTAAAACAATTAGATTTTGTTTTGAATATCACGATATGTTTTTCACCATATTAATTCAATTTGTTTTCTTTATATTTAAACTGCTTACGTTGCTCAAAGATATCTGGCAACCATCAACATGGCCTCCTCCCATAGTAAAGTTAAAGTCCCAATGATCATCGTCACACACACATCACATGGGTGTGGTGAAATTTGTCCTCTGCATTTAACCTATCCCCATGTGATTTTGATCCATCCCCTGGGGGAGAGGGGAGCAGTGAGGAGCTGCGGTGCCGCGCTCGGGAATCATTTGGTGATCTAACCCGCCAATTCCAACCCTTAATGCTGAGTGCCAAGCTGGGAGGCAATGGGTCACATTTTTATAGTCTTTGGTATGACCCGGCCGGGGTTTGAACCCACAACTTCCAGTCTAAGGGCGGACACTACCACTAGGTCACTGAGCTGGTTATTATATAATATATTATAGATATTATTGATAATACAGTATTTTTATGTAGTACTTTTTTATATATACAGATACGCATCACATCCAAAATCATAAACTTTTTAAAGTTGATAGTGACAAAATTGCTTATCAAATCACAGCAAAATAAAAAATAAAAAGCAGGTTAGTTTTACTGAATGTATTTGCTTAACACGTGTGTTTTAACTGCATTTTAAAATGTGCACTGAAGAGACAGCTCTTTGCTCAAAATGAATCATATTCAATAACAAATGTAAAAATAACATACAGGACTGTGCACAGTGAAGACTACCAACACTGCTGCCTTATAGTTTTTAAGGTTCAAATCTAGGTCTTCTTGTGAGAAATTTTGCATGTTGTGTCCAGGGACTTCCTCAAAGAACAGCTTACCCTGTACCCTTATGAGGACAAGCGCCACAAATAATGGATGGATGTACAATAACAGTATATTGAGTTGAGCTTCCTGTCACGTCCCTAGCCGTTCCACTAAGTGTCTGTTGTCAAAGTCTGCTTTATTGTCAATTTCTTCACATCTCAAGACACACAAAGAGATCAAAATTTCGTTTCCAACTATCCCACGGTGACAATATATATATTGTTAGGTCTAAGTATGATCAGACATTAAATCACATGCTGGAACAAAGAGGTTCTCCCAGTTGTCCCACATTGATGTGTCCACACCAGAGTGCTCTTTCATCCTCATGTTGAGGGACCGCAGGCCTGCAATGGCCTCCGTCAGGCTCCCATCAGGGGTGGTGTTGTTGGGAATGAAGGTACAGCATTGTTTCTCCGAACATTGCGCAGACCCCTCCTTTCTCAGACAACAACATATCAAGAGCAATGCGGTTCTGGAAGTCCATTAAGGAAGGCTAGCTTTTCATGCACTGCCTCAAGTCTGGCTTGTGTCCGTTTGCCCAATTTCATCATGTTGCAATGGATGTAATTTATCCTGTCAATGTTCTTGTTCATCGTTCACCAGCAGCAAATGGAGGACTCCCATCCTGCTGCAATTTGGTCAATTAATTCTTATTAATCAGGAACCCCTCTTGGGACTCCAATTGCATCAATTTCAGTCAGATCATCGTTGTCACTCAAATTTAAAGGCATTTTACTTTTTACCAGCTTTTCCCCAGATCTTGGCATGTCCATACATATACAATTTTGCTTGACTACATTCTCTGAAAGCAATGGTTTCTTTTTTTTTTTTTTTTTCTCAACAGAAATTCTATCTCTGTCGCACATTTCACAATCAGTAGACGTGACAGATTTCACACAATCTTTGGTCAATGGCAACGGTACAACAAAGAATCGGTCGCAAACCCATACATATGACATATTTAATTTTTTTTTCTTGTTCTCTGTTTTGCAGCTTGTTTTGCCATTGTCAACCAATTGTTTCTTTAACCAGTTACTCTTATAGTTACCTGAAACCAGTTATCCACATTCATTTTAGAGATATTAATTTCATTCTTTAACATCTACATCAGTTGTTGACAAAGTACACAAATAAACATCATACTTTCTCCATGGCAATCCAGATGCGACACGGCGGATCACACTGCAAAGGCCAAATTGATCTTTTTTAAATCAACACAATGCAGCATAATTTTGGGAGTGTTCTATATATGTTGCCAACTCATCTCTCCCCTTTTCATTATGACTCTTAGTTCCCACAAATACCATATTGTTAAAGTTAACAAAACGGCAACCAAGATGGCCACCCAACATGCAATAACGTCATTGTTTCTTTACATAACGTTTTTGCCCCTGTTAAGGCATTCAATGTTCATTTTGAAGCCAATTCAATCCATTTTGAGAATGCATCTATTATGATCAGGCATTATAACTCTATGGATTGTGTTTAGCACATGTTAAACAAGCTCTACAATTTTTTTTTTGTTCTTATAAATGTTTTGAGTATGAATCAAATCCATATGTTGTATAAAGATGACTGACCTGCCCCACTATCCCTCCTCTTGAGCCATGTGACACACACCATGGCTCAATATTGCTGCCCATTTTATCGTTGTTTTTTTTGGTGGGATAGGTCAGTCTTCTGGTCATTTATAGATGCCATTCTGTACTCTTGCCCCTCTTTTCGTCCATAATTGAATTTCAGTCTATGGACTTTGTTGCTGCACATCTTTAAAAATCTTTCAGTCATTTAATCTGCTTCCTGTGTGTATAAAGGTTTGAAGTGACTTTTGCGCTGCAGCTATGCGGTTCTGTCAGCAAGCTCGTTACATCTTGACACCTTATCAGTCTCGTACGTGTGGCCTGCACACGTGCATATACGTAGCTACTTTTCGTGGCAATTGGACTGCTTCCACAACTAGCTTAGCAAATAAATGGATGGCTTCCCCGAATGGGGAGCGATCCAGCTAGCAAACGATTAGGCATTTTCACTTTCTTGTACCTTCTTTAGTTACTTTACAATAATCTTTTCATCATTTATCACAAGAATCTTAGAAATTCGAATAAAAATCAAAATGTATGTTTTATAACTTAGAGAACCCATATGTAGTAAGGTATTGTATTACTACATACGATTCCATTATCATTTACTTTGAAAATTGCTTTTGTTTTGTGGTGCAAATCAGATAGACTACAGTCTAACAATTTTTTTTTGTGCACCTATTTTAGCCAATTTCATCCTTTTAACACATAACACTGACAGCACACAGATAACACAAAAAACAGCAGACACAGCTCACAAACAATACCAACAAACAACGCTGCGCAAACGTCATCCTCTATTTTGACGTTTTGGTTATACTTTTTTTTTCATCAGTGCCTTTTATCCTTCATGCAAACCACTTCCTAAAGCATCACTCGTCTTCAAACATTCTCTGAAAAACTCACGCTTTCTCTGCCTCGCCCGCAGCCATAGCACCCCCCGTGCGAGGGGGGACGCGGCATCAATGTTGATTGATCACAGGCTGGCCATTTCCTGCAACAATCATGATGCCGGCCCACCGCCCACACGAGCATAGCACAGGCCCACGTAAACAGCCCAGACCCGCGACTACGCGCAAGCACAGGCACGCTCCTCAATCTCACCCTCTCAAAGGGCAGGCCTACTTTACTGTTCCCCCTTCATCATGTTCACATTCAACATCTTTCACTGTCTTCTACACAACATTTGTTGTCTCTTATTCTCATCCTATCAAGCCACCTTTCTAGTCACTTTCTGTCACACACTTTATATTCTCTACTGCCACACACACCTTATTTTCTCTACTGCCACACCTCGGTCATCTTAGTTTCTCCAACCAACTTAAACACACCATCGTCCACTTCTCAACTTCCCTATTATCGCTCAACAGCCTCCTGAACATTCTCCATGACTAATTTCTTCCATAGGACACACATCTCACTCACACACACACGTACACACACCCACTCATGAGGATCCTCTGCGCGCACACGCACACACACACACCAGCACAAATGTTTGACGCACAACATATAAGACCACATAGAAAGCACTAAGAACACCTTTTTGCTCATCTTACTTGTCTGATTTATTCTCTATTTTACTTTTAGAAGCTGTTTGTAATTCTTTTCCATTCCATATGTTTGCCCCGGAATAATGATACATGCAGTGGATAACCCATCCTATTTATTTTCCGATCTATCTCTTTTGGTAGTTTTATTGTTGCTGCTGCCACTCTCAGTATCTGAGTACAGATATGTGATTGTGGCACCAACTGGTGACAACTTCATAAGAGTGTCATAGTACAATTTGTCAGGTCCTGGAAAATGTTTGTACCAAGTGGTGACATGCAAATCATTATTGTTTTTGTTCATTTGTGCAGTCACGTGCCATGTGGCCTTTTTCTCCGCATCTCCAGCATTCTATTTGACCAGGTTGCACAACTCCTCTTCCTCGGCCTCTAAAGCCTTCTCTGACTACTCTTTCTGCATAGAGGGCGTGTTTTATGTATTCCTCCAAAGTTCCGGTGTTCATTCCTTTATGATTATTGATCACCCTAATTTGTATTGCTGGCTTGGACCCTATGTGGATGGCATTTTTTAATTGTTGCTAATAAGCACCTTGGGGTGCATTATCTTCTACCAGTCCACTGTGTATTTTGAATACTTCTGTCATGCGCCCTTATCATTTTGCTTTGTTCTCCCTATTTCTGTATACTTTGCTCTCATTTTCTTCAACCTATCCATTTCTCGTGGGCTTTTCTGGCTGGTGGCTCTGTCTGTCATCCCATAAGGAGGAGGTGATTCTTCAATTTTGTGTGTGTCTTGTATTTGCGGATACAACTTTACTATGATCTTTTGTTTCAAATTTGTAGCCTGTGTTTTTTCCTCCCGCTCTTGTATTTCTTCTAGCTCTCCCTCAAATTTGGATTTTTTTATCTGTTTATCTAGATATTTAATTCGATCAGGATCCTGCCTTTCAATTATTTTCCAATCTTTACATTTTGGATTATCTCGGAAATTAATTTTGCTTTTTCCGTTCCCCATTTTAATCAATTTGTTCCCAACTGTAAAACCATAGGTGTTTCTAAAGTTGGGTGTTTCCAGTGGGATAACGAAAAGATCCTGTGGTGATTCTCACTTCTACCAGCGTTCTGGTGGAGAATCCTTGCCTATTGCATCCACAGAACCACGTTATGTGTTCCCCACTGCTTTAATATGGAATACTATATCTAGTGATACGTATTCCCATTCACAGTCTCAATCATTCAGTATTACGGAACTTTCGATTTCCCGCGGACTCCGCTAACCCTTTTTGACGGACTTCTCCGTCGGACACGTCTGCCCTTCTATTTAAACGGACCTTTCCGTTTTGTTACATCTCCGTTGTGTAACTTTAATGGACCTCTTCATTTTGGTACCTTTAGACGGACCTTTCCGTTCTAACCTCTGACTTTTATAGGGCAAGACAAGCCCTCGGCCGCACCATTCTTTAAAAAAAAAAAAAAAACTCACCCCCTGGTTCTCCTCACCTCTGCACCTCGGACTGCCTTCAACCTTCAGATCCCAGCTGACGAGCAGACAGCCAGCTTTTGAAAAGGATTCTAGGATCTCACCTATGGAGTTCCTCCCACGCGCGGTCTTTCTGGATCTCTGCTGTCGCCAGCTGGAATATAGATGTATATTGGCATCCGGCTCGAAGGACCAAATAAATGTTAAGTCTAAGTATGATCAGACATTAAATCACATGCTGGAATGAAGAGAAGAAGACAACCAGGATGAGTTTACTCGCGAGGAGAATGTTAGAGAAAGGAAGCTCAGTTACAATCTCCATCAGTTCTGAGTTCCTCCTCCACGTGCTCCTCTTTTTAATGTTTTGGTTGCCCTGGTTACAGAGGTGTTGCTACACTAAAGGGAGGGGAGATAGTGGTTGTAGCAACGCTGATTAGCTAAGGAATGTAGTGTGGTGTGATTTAGCACTTAATTGTCGGCCCTCGACCCCCGCATTGGGATTGCAGAGTCTGTTCTCTTCCCTCAACCAGTTGTCTTCTCCATGGTTGGCCGACTCCTCCTTGACTGTGATCAGATAACTTGAAGCACGTTGAATGCCGCTTACCTGTGGAACAATGCAACTAAACCCTTGCTAAATGTATCTTCTTAGTAAACTAACACATAACATAATAATAATAATATCTAGCCCTACTTAAACATTTCAACACATATTAAGTAAATGTAAGGTAACTGCTATACAGTTCCTTAAACGAACATTGAGTAAATATGGGATAACTTTAATGTGACTACTTCAAACTGTATATAACCAGTTTCGATCATCTACAATCTATGAATCAAAGCTACAGTTAACTAAAAGGAATGAAGTCCCTTTAAACTAAACAAAGGATGTTAGGGTTGAATAGATTAGGTTGATCATATTATGTTGGAATGTAATCAGTGGTGATTGACCTAGATTAGGGTGATCATATTATGTTGGAATGTAATCAGTGGTGATTGACCTAAGCTTGTCCTGTCTTAACAAAGGAGCAGAACAAAGTGCTAAGATCCTTTGCACTGATTGACCAATTGTAGAAGACGCAATCAAAGTTGTTTTGTCTACTCAACATCGTAAAACATCCCCCGCTATGATGTGATCAGAGGCCAGGTGTTTCAACCCCCACCTTGGCCACCACACATGTAAATTGTCACCCCCACCCTTCTTTTCTCAATAAATACTCTCTTGCATGGGTGCAGCGGCAGACTTTGTTCGAACAGTGCTGTGTCAACAGCATCGAACAATTTCTCCACTTGCAGAATTTGTTCGGACATTGTTGTAACTACAATGACGAACAGATTCTCCACGTGCAAGTGTTCAAAGGGCATACTGTCTCCTGTGTTGTTCTTGCACAGTAAGTTAGAGTCGGAACATCTCTAACAAAGGACATCTTGCCTACACAAAGAAGCCACAAAGAAAGAAGCACAAGGAAGCCCTACTCATTGAAGACTTCTTACAAAACAAACATAAAAGTAACATAAGGACAGGAAGGAAACATAAGGGTGACGGGGATCAAAGGACATTCCTTGAACTAAATAGAAAGCATTTAGTTTAAAGGAGTCGTAAACTCGTAAAAGATAAGGCCTCCTGGTCTGGCAGGCCAAGGCTTTCCCCCGAGATTATTCAAACATATATATATATATATATGTATGCATATATAGTTCCGGCCTCAAGTAGTGCGTGTGGGCGACAATGTCTCCGGCAGCATCACGCTGAGCACGGAGGCCCCTCAAGGCTGCGTGCTCAGTCCGCTGCTCTTCACCCTGCTGACGCATGACTGCACTGCGACCTACAGCAGCAACCACGTGCTGAAATATGCCGACGACACGACCGGGGTGGGTCTGATCACCGTTGGCGACGAGACTCACTACAGATCGGAGGTCGACCTTTTGGCCGCTTGGTGCAGGGACAACAACCTTCTGCTGAACGTCAACAAGACCCTGACTTCCGGAAGGGTCACACCCACCACCTGCCACTGACCGTCGACGGTGCTGTGGTGGAGAGAGTGAGCAGCACCAGATTCCTGGGGGTGCACATCAGTGAGGACCTCTCCTGGACCACCAACCCTGCGTCGCTGGCGAAGAAAGCTCAGCGCCACCTGTACTTTCTGCAGAAACTCAGGCGAGCAAGTGCTCCTCCCGCCGTCATGACCACATTCTACCGTGGCACCATTGAGAGCGTCCTCTCCAGTTGCATCGCTGTGTGGGGTGGTGGCTGCTCTGAGTACAACATGAAGACCCTGCAGCGCATAGTGACCACTGCGAGTAAAATCATCGGGGCTCCACTGCCCTCCCTGAAGGAAGTTTACGCCTTCCGTCTCACCCGCAAAGCGGCCGCGATTGCGTGTGATGTGAGTCACCCCACTCACTCTTTGTTTGTACTTCTGCCCTCTAGGAAGAGGTACAGATGCCTGCGCTCCCGCACCACCAGACTCAGAGACAGCTTCGTACACCAAGCTGTCCGGATCCTGAGTTCCCTCCCCCCTCCACCCTCTGCTACATGACGTCCTGTTCTTTTGCACTATGATCTGGCTGTCTGCTATTAGCGCGCTTGCTCCATTTTGCTGCTCTTATTTGTCTATTTATTTATTTATTTATTGTTTATTTATTTGGGTTATTTGATTATTACTTATTCGTTGCTCTTATCTGTTTGTTTTTACTCTTTGTGCTATTTATGTGAGTGTTGTGTACTGTGTCTAGTCACCGTGGGACGGTGGGAAACGTAATTTCGATCTCTTTGTGTGCCCTGACGTGAAGAAATTGACAATAAAGCGGACTTTGACAGCACCGTCGACGGTCAGCGGCAGGTGGTGGGTGTGACCCTTCCGGAAATCAATGATAATCTCCTAATCTACCTCTGATAAAAAACTGTTCCTTTAATTTTTTGAGCAGTGTATATTATATTGGTGCACGGACAAACAAAACATTCAAGTAAATAACACGAAAAGTCAAAACAAGAAGGTACATACAATGAACAAATAAGAGCAATGAAAAATAAATAAATAAATAAATAAATAAATAAATAAATAAATAAATAAATAGGGGCGGCTCGGTGGGGCAGTGGGTAGCACGTCCGCCTCACAGTTAGGAGGGTGCGGGTTCGATTCCACCTCCGGCCCTCCCTGTGTGGAGTTTGCATGTTCTCCCCGTGTCCGCGTGGGTTTTCTCCGGGCACCCCTGTTTCCTCCCACATCCCAAAAACATGCTTGATAGGCTGATTGAGCATTCCAAATTGTCCCTAGGTGTGAGTGCGAGTGCGAGTGCGAATGGTTGTTCGTCTCTGTGTGCCCTGCGATTGGTTGGCAACCAGTTCAGGGTGTCCCCCGACTACTGCCCGATGACGGCTGGGATAGGCTCTAGCACGCCCGCGACCCCCGTGGGGACTAAGCGGTTCAGAAAATGGATGGATGGAAATAAATAAATAAATAAGAGGAGCAAAAATGGAGCTAGTGTGCATACAGCAGACAGTCAGAATATAGCGCAAAAGTACAGGAGGAGTAGTGCAAGGTAGCCAACGCGGCCCAAAAGGCCAGGACGTTCTGCAGCCGAGGGTGGAGGGGGGAGAGAGTTCAGGATCCTAACAGCCTAGAGTATGAAACTGTTGGTGAGTCTGGTGGTGCGGGAGCGCAGGCTCCTGTACCTCTTCCCAGAGGACAGTAGATCAAACAAAGTGTGAGCGGGGTGACTCACATCACACACAATCGTGGTCGCCTTGCGGGTGAGATGGGAGGTGTAAATGTCCTTCAGGGAGGGGAGTGAAGCACCAATAACCCTACCAGCTGTGGTCACTATGCGCTGCAGGGCCTTCATGTTGTATTCAGTGCAGCTACCACCCCACACAGCGATACAACTGGAGAGGACGCTCTCAATGGTGCCATGGTAGAATGTGGTCATGATGGCTGATGCAGCACTTGCTCGCCTGAGTTTCTGCAGGAAGTACAGGCGGCGCTGAGCTTTTTTTGCCAGTGATGCAGTGTTGGTGGTCCAGGAGAAGTCTTCACTGATGTGCACCCCCAGGAATCTGGTGCTGCTATTCACCGTCGATGGTCAGTGGCAGGTGTTGGGTGTGACCCTTCCGGAAGTCAACAACAATCTCCTTGGTCTTGCTGACGTTCATCAGGAGGTTGTTATCCCTGCACCATGTGGCCAGAAGGTCGACCTCCGACCTGTAGTCTTGTCGCCCTTGGTGATGAGACCCACTAGAGTCGTGTCGTCAGCAAATTTCAGCACGTGGTTGTTGCTGTAGGTCGCAGTGCAGTCATGCGTCAGCAGGGTGAAGACCAACGGACTGAGCATGCAGCCTTGGGGGGCCCCCGTGCTCAGCGTGATGCTGCCTGAGATATTGTCGCCAACACGTACTACATGAGGCCTCTGACAGAGGAAGTCCAGTAGCCAATTGCAGAGGTAGGTACTGAGTCCCAGTTTGTCAAGTTTGCAAATGAATCGCTGTGGTACAATGGTGTTGAATGCAGAACTGAAGTCCACAAACAGCAATCTCACATACAAGATTTTTTTCCAGGTGGGTGAGGGCTGAGTGGAGGGCAGAGCAGATTGCATCCTCAGGGGACCGTTTGGCTCGGTACACGAATTGGAAGGGGTCAAGGGTGGGGAGGAGAATGGAGCTGATGTGTGTCATGACAAGCCGCTCAAAGCACTTCATGATGATGGGTGTCAGTCCCACGGGGCGGTAGTCATTGAAGCAGGATAGAGCAGTTTTCTTCGGCACAGATGGTGATGTGGCAGCCTTGAAACATGATGGGACGATGGCTTACTGCAGGGAAATGTTAAAGATGTCTGTGAAGACACCCTTAAGATCCTCAGTGCAGTCCTTCTGCGCTTGACCTGGGATGTTGCCTGGGCCTACCACCTTACGGGTGTTGATAGCAGCAAGTGTCCTCCTCACGCTATCGGCAGAGAGGCACAGGGGCTGCTCGTGTGGAGGGCGAGGGGTCTACAGCGGGCAAGTGCTGTTCTGAGTGTCAAAGCGAGTAAAGAAGCGGTTCAGATCGTTGAGCAGAGGGATGTTGCCCTCACAGCTCTGCGGTGCGGGCTTGTAGTCCGTGATGGTCTGAATGCCTTGCCATAGACTTCATGCATTTTTGCTGTCTTTGAAGTGGGCGGTAATCTTGCAAGTGAATGCCTTTTTCTCTTCCTTGATGCTCCAGGACAGGTGTCATGGTTTCTGTCTGTGTGCTCGCCCCTCCCCTCCTGTGGGTCCTTGATTAGTTTGATTATTCTCACCTGCCTCTTGTTACCTGTTTTATATTTAAGTCCTGTCTGCCCCTCACTCCTCATCGGATCATTGTTGTCGTAATGTCTTGATATTTCAAGTCTGTAGTCTTCTTGTCTCACGTCCCGGTCAGTCAGTCCAGTTATTGTTTTGTTAAGTTGTGTCAGTTTGCCTTTTGAGTTTGCTCAATAAACCCTGGTCCAAGCTGCATTGGGTCGCCCTGCTCCATCCGCTCCTTGACACTTCTATTTTTATAAGGTTCCTAGATTAACTTGAAGTGTATATTTTATTATTCATGAGGTAGCACTTTATTAGTGTCATACAATTACTGAGGTAAAGGGGTATGTTGTTCACAAATGCTGTGTCATGATTGTTTCTCCTGATGTGTATTTTTGGAAAGAGCCAACCAGATACCCCCCCCCCCCCCCTTTTAAGGGCCGTATATTTAGGTCCAGTGCCCAAGAGCGTGAGAGTTTACTTGAGTGTCACTATTTACAGCTGATAAATAAAAGTGATCACAGGAGTTGCATAGGACACTTTCTTGCACTGGGTTGACAACGACAGCATAGTATTTCCATATTGAAATCCAGACAGCTATCTATAGGAGTTATGAGTGGAGAGAATATTGAGAACCGGGATAATAAACTGCCTCTCGTGGAGGATACAAATGTGCGAGTGCTTCTGGAAACAGAAGGATCGCAGGCACCTGACGACCAGGCAGACTACCCCTTAGCAGGAGCCAATTCCATCTACTCAGCTATCCTTAGCAGGAACGAGGCTGTCAGGGATGCCAAGCGTCTCAAGACATTCATGGAACTGCGAGACAAATACGTCAAGAAAAAGGTGCTCTTTGAGGACCCTCTTTTCCCGGCCTGCGACTCCTCACTCTTCTACAGCCACCACAAGCCCCCTATGACGTTTGTGTGGAAACGACCTTCAGTGAGTGAACGGTCTCTCACCACTCGCACACCAACAGAGTGATGATGAATGTCAGAATTTCAAAGGCAAATGTCTTGACTTGCAGCCCAGAGTGGCTAGATTTGTCTGGTAAAAGTTATGTATTTATATTTTAAGATATTATTATTGTTGTTATTAATAATTACTATTATTATAAGATGATAATGAGAGATGTACCTATTATTGTGGCCTATGAGTCCTGATAAACACAACGAACATGTGCTTAATCGATTCTATGCTACTAATAATACAATGAATAAATAATAATAAAATGTAGTGTAATATTTCCCTTTGATTACACATGGCCGAGTGAGCGTTATCTTGCAGCTGCTTGCCATTGAATATGTGACAAATGTGTGAGGGCAGTTCAGAGGTCCCAGCTGGGGTTTGGATTGAGTTACACCTTCATTTTGTCTGACACAGCAAATGTGATAATTAGCTTTGTAAACAAAGATACATGTATATAGATTTATCTAGATCCTATTGCAAACAACTGCACTGCCATAATGTTTTTTTCCGCCCCTAAACATGCTATTTTTGTAAACTGTCAGCATCAAAATAAATGCATTTTGGGTTTCTAGTTTTATAGACAGTACATAAGCACTCAGTGAAAAAACTAGCATAACTTAATTTACAGTTAAATTTCTGACATTAATTACTTTTATCTTTCTCTTGACAGGAAATATGTGAAAACCCTCAATTCATTGTGGATTCAGCGAGCAGGACAGACATCTGTCAGGGAGAGTTGGGTAATATCTAAAATAATTATTTACAATACAAATTATTCTACATCACACATGCACAAAATTGGCTTGTTATAGCAATCAAGACTAACAAACATGTGAGTAACTTGTATGTTTGTATCTGTTGCTGACAGGTGACTGCTGGCTGTTGGCCGCCATTGCTTGTCTGACTCTGAATGAGAAGCTTCTTTACAGAGTGATTCCTCCAGATCAGAGCTTCACGAAAAACTATGCCGGAATCTTCCATTTCCAGGTTGTTTGTGGTTGATTACTACATGCAATAATCAACAAAGAAATATTGTAATTCACCACTCTCTGGAAATCTCAAATTTTCAATGGATGAGAAATGGTTGTATTTCCTCCCATTGTGACTTTAAAGACAAAAAAAGGAAATCAATTTCTGTTAACTGCATTTTTATCCAAATCTACACTTACCAAATTAATCAATTGTTTACAAAAAAACAAGAAAAAGACTTAAAAAAAAAAAAAACTATATCAGATGTATGGATATTGTAGTGTATTCTCTTTGGTGGTCAGCTGCTCTTCAAAGCAAATGGTGGAAAAGTGGCCGGCTTGAGGAAGGAAAACTTCAGGGACACACGGCTGATTGGGGAAAGATTTTATTCAACCGATGACAGAGTGAAGTGTCTCGCGCCCTAGCAAAATGTCGAATGCCTTGTCGCCTATACGCGGGCTTCCCTTCTCTCGGGTGCGCGCACAAATGGGCTGCTGGATCACCTATGACCCCCCAGTCTGCCTCCCCAACTATACACAGTGTATACATTGTCAGTTGCTAATGGAAACCAGATATGTCTGGTGTCAGTAAGTCTACATCCCTGTAACCCCAAACAATCTTGCAAGAACAAGACCCGAACATGAACCTTCGTCACACTTGGGCTTACCAGTGAGATATACATTGCATGATACAAGAGTAAAAATATACTACAATATAATTATATATCATTAAATAGGGGCGGCTCGGTGGCGCACTGGGTAGCACGTCCGCCTCACAGTTAGGAAGGTGTGGGTTCGATTCCACCTCCGGCCCTCCCTGTGTGGAGTTTGCATGTTCTCCCCGAGCCTGTGTGGGTTTTCTCCGGGCACTCTGGTTTCCTCCCACATCCCCAAAAAAAAAAGAAAAAATATGCTTGGTAGGCCGATTGAGCACTCCAAATTGCCCCTAGGTGTGAGTGCGAGTGCGGATGGTTGTTCATCTCTGTGTGCCCTGCGATTGGCTGGCAACCAGTTCAGGGTGTCCCCCGCCTGCTGCCCGATGACGGCTGGGATAGGCTCCAGCATGCCGTGGGGACAAAGCGGTTCAGAAAATGGATGGATGGATCATTGAATAGTTTAATGCACTTTAATTCACTATCGTCATGCGGGATGGAGCACGGCGACCAAATGCAGCTTGGATCAGGGTTTATTGAAGGGAAAAGGGTGGTGGAGGAGAGGATGAGGGGAGCAAACAAGCAGGATAGCATGGTAGAACTAACCGGCAGGAACAAAGAGGAACTAACAGGACGGGCTATCAGGACGGGCTAACAGGGCAGACAACAAGGAGGACAACAATTGCACCAAAATATTTAGAAGTTTGGAACAAAACCAAAACTACGGGTTTAAGAGGTTCACTTTGGAGTTCTAAAGTTGAAACGGGTTGAATAGAACAAAAATTGTAAAAGTTAGAGCAAATGTTTAATTTAGGTCACTTACGGTTTAATTTAGGGCCTTTCTGGTTGAATTAAGGTCATTTTCAGTTTATTTGGGGCCCTTCTGGTTTGTTTGGGGAAACTTCCGGTTCAGCTGAGTTCACTTTTGCTTCCTGTTTGAAAAGGTCACTTCCGGTTTATTTGGGGCACTTCTGGTTTGTTTGGAGTCACTTCTGGTTTAGTTGAGGTCACTTCCGATTTATTTGGGGCACTTCCTATTCAATCTGAGTTCATTCGGGGGCACTTCAGGGTCAATCCAAGATGGTCGCCACACTGTGGAAGTGGGGGTGAAAGGGTGAATTGTGTAAGCGTAATGGAACACCGATTGGGGAGTTTTTGAAGCAGCAACTTCAGACCTGCATGAACTCACTGACATTGTCACATCATACATCAGTTTTTGTGAGGATCTGTGTGTGCAGAGTAATACCTTCTGCACGTACAACAACGACAAACCATGGTTTACACCGAACCTCAGGAGGCTGCGCAAAGCCAAGGAGGAGGCCTACAGGAGCGGCGACCGGGACCTGTTCAAGGAGACCAGAGCATCACGAGCTTCAAAAAATGAACCCCCCGTCCTGTGGAGAGCCTAAGGCTTGCTAACCAGCTGAACAGGTTCTACTGCAGGTTTGATCGGTCCTCCCACACAACAGGACCTCCTGCAGCACAATCTACATACTCCCCTCCCCACCGCTCTGTCCACACCTCCGTCACCGCTGTCACCTACACTCCAGATCCGCGAGGAGGAAGTGCACCAGATGTTCCGGAGACAAAAGATCAGGAAGGCACCAAGCCCAGACGGCGTGTCAGCCTCCTGCTTGAAAATCTGTGCTAAGCAGCTGGCACCCACCTTTGCACGGATCTTCAAACGCTCCCTGGAGCTGTGTGAGGTGCCTTCATGCTTCAAGAGCTCCACCATCGTTCCAGTGGCCAAGAAGCGCGCCATCACAGGATTGAATGACTACAGACCTGTCGCTCTGACATCTGTGGTTCTGAAATCTTTCGAGAGGTTGGTGCGGAACCACCTGAAGCATGTCACGGGCCCCCTGCTTGACCCCCTCCAGTTTGCCTACCGAGCAAACAGGTTGGTGGATGATGCGGTCAACATGGGACTGCACTACATCCTGCACCACCTGGACACCCCAGGAACGTACGCCAGGATCCTGTTTGTGGATTTCAGCTCGGCGTTCAACACCATCGCTCCTGACATCCTCCAACAGAAGCTCATCCAGCTTGCGGTGCCTGCCTCCACCTGTCAGTGGATCACCAGGTTCTTGACCAACAGGAGACAGCGTGTGAGGCTGAAGAGCATCACATCTGATACGGGGACCACCAATACTGGCGCCCCTCAGGGGTGCGTCCTCTCCCCACTGCTCTTCTCTCTCTAAACCAACGATTTCTCCTTGGGTGACGCTCCTGTGAAGACAGGAGGTGGAGCGGCTGGTCCACTGGTGCAGCAGAAACCACCTGGAGCTGAACCTGCTCAAGACCGTGGAGCTGACAGTGGACTTCAGGCGAGACCCTTCACCACTTTCACCCCTCACTATCCGCAGTAATACTATACTCTCCTCAGAAATCTTCAAGTTCCTGGGTACCACAAGAAGGCCCAGCAGAGGCTGTACTTGCTGAGACAGCTCAAGAAGTTCAACCTGACGCAGGAGCTGCTGAAGACCTTCTACACTGCCATCATCCAGTCTGTCCTCTGCACCTCCATCACTGTCTGGTTTGGATCGGCCTCCAAACAAGTACAGACTGCAACGGACAATCAGGACTGCAGAAAAGATCATTGGAATCAACCTCCCATCTATCCAAGACTTGTACCTGTCCAGGACCAGGAAATGCGCAAGAAACATCTCTACGGACCCTTCTCATCCAAGTTACAGTCTGTTTGAACTACTCCCCTCCGGACGGCGTTATAGAGCTCTGTACGCCAAAACCAGCAGACACAGAGACAGGCTGATGAACTCACACCACTCTTAGACTCTCAAAGTCATTGCTGTGCAATGACATCCTGCTCGCCACACCTTTTTTGGATTGTCTACATTCTACACTGTTTGTACTATGTGTCTTCTCTGCATCCATTGCAGCCTGGTCATCCTGGAAGAAGGACCCTCCCATCTGTGGTCTCTTCTCAAGATTTGTCATTTCCCCTAGTTGGACTTTAGAATTTTTCCTTGCCCTCCTGGGAGTTTAAGATCAGGGGATGGCTGAGAATATTTGTCATTTGTCATTTTCACATGTCCCGAGTGTTGTTAGTCACCTAAATGTTGAACAAAGACTGTGATGTACAGGAGTCAAATTCCTTGTTTGGCACGCTCAAACATGGCTAATGAAAATTCTTGAAGTGGGGGTGATGGGGGTGAATATGGTAAGCATAAGGTGAACAAAGTGAATAAAGTTGGAATGAGTTGAATCGGTTGAAAAATGTAGAAATTAGAAAGGGAAAAACTAAATTTAGGAAATTTTGGTGAATTTCAAAATTTAAAATTTTGAAACTTCGATAAGTGGGAAGGTGTGGAATAGGTAGGCAAAAGATGAACAATGGAAAGTTGGAATGGGTTGAATTGGTCAAAAAAAAGAAATCAGAAGGGAAAAAACAAATTTTTGAGAATTTGGCGTGAATTTCAAAATGTAAAATTTGGAATTTTTGGTAAGTTGGAAGTTGTGGAACAGGTAGGCTAAATATGAACAGTTGAAAGTTGGAACGGGTCGAATCAGTTGAAAAATGTAGAAATTAGAAGTGAAAAATTAAATTTTGCAAAATTTTGCAAAATTTTGCACAAATTTTAAACGTGAAAACGTGATTTTTTTTAATTAGGCAATGTTGGGAATGTACCTAATGTGATTTGAATGTGCTAAATGATGAATTGAATGAATTTCAAACTGGAACGACGTAAATGTCCATCCATCCATCTTCTTCCGCTTATCCGGGGTCGGGTCGCGGGGGCAGCAGCTTTAGGAGGGACTCCCAGACTTCCCTCTCCCCAGCCACTTCATCCAGCTGATCCCGGGGGATCCCAAGGCGTTCCCAGGCCAGCTGAGAGACATAGTCTCTCCAGCACGTCCTGGGTCGTCCCTGGGTCGTCCCTGGGGTCTCCTACCGGTGGGTAATGCCCGGAACACCTCTCCAGGGAGGTGTCCAGGAGGCATCCTGATGAGATGCCCGAGCCACCTCATCTGGCTCCTCTCAATGTGGAGGAGCAGCGGCTCTACTCCGAGTCTCTCCCGGATGACCGAGCTAGTCACCCTATCTCTAAGGGAGTGCCCAGACACCCTGCGGAGTCCGCATTACTGCCGACACTGCACCAATCCGCCTGTCAATCTTGCGGTCGATCCTGCCCTCACTCGTGAACAAGACCCCAAGATACTTGAACTCCTCCACTTGGAGCAGGATCTCATCTCCGATCTGGAGAGGACATTCCACCCTTTTCCGACCGAGGACCATGGACTCGGATTTGAAGGTGCTGACCCTCATCCCGACCGCTTCACACTCTGCTGCGAACCGCTCCAGTGAGAGCTGGAGATCACGGCCTGAAGAAGCCAACAGCACCACGCCATCTGCAAAAAGCAGAGACGCGATACTGAGGTCCCCAAACCGGACCCCCTCAACGCCTCGGCTGCGCCTAGAAATTCTGTCGATAAAAATTATGAGCAGAATCGGTGACAAAGTGCAGCCTTGGCGGAGTCCAACCCTCACTGGGAATGAATCCGACTTAATGCCGGAAATGCGGACCAAACTCTGGCATCGGTGATACGGGGACCGAACCGCCCTTATCGGTTGGCTCGGCACCCCGTACTCCCGATGCACTTTCCACAGAATCTCCCGAGGGACACGGTCGAACGCCTTCTCGAAGTCCACAAAACACGTGTGGACTTGTTGGGCGAACTCCCATGCACCCTCGAGGATCCTGCCGAGGGTGTGGAGCTGGTCCACTGTTCCACGGCCAGGACGAAAGACACACTGCTCCTCCTGAATCCGAGGTTCGACCACCCGACGGACCCTCCTCTCCAGCACCCCTAAATAGACCTTACCAGGGAGGCTGAGGAGTGGAGTCATTCTCCATGGCCTCACCAAACTCCTCCCATGCCTGGGTTTTTGCCTCAGCAACCACCGAAGCCACGTTCCGCTTGGCCATCCGGTACCCGTCTGCTGCCTCCGGAGTGCCGCAGGCCAAAACGGCCTGATAGGACTCCTTCTTCAGCTTGACGGCATCCCTTACCGTCGGTGTCTACCAAGGGTTCGGGGATTGCCGCCAAGACAGGCCCCAACGACCTTACGGCCACAGCTCCGGTCGGCTGCCTCAACAATGGAGGCGCGGAACATGGTCCACTCGGACTCAATGTCCCCCGCCTTCCCCGGGACGTGGGAAAAGCTCTGCCGGAGGTGTGAGTTGAAGCTCTTCCTGACAGGGGATTCTGCCAGACATTCCCAGCAGACCCTCACAGAGCGTTTGGGTCTGCCAGGTCGGACCGGCATCTTCCCCCACCATCGGAGTCAACCCACCACCAGGTGGTGATCAGTTGACAGCTCCGCCCCTCTCTTCACCCGAGTGTCCAAAACATGCGGCCGCAAATCCGATGACACAACTACAAAGTCGATTTTCGAACCGCGGCCTAGGGTGTCCTGGTGCCAAGTACACACATGGACCCCCTTATGCTTGAACATGGTGTTCATTATATAAAATCCGTGTCGAGCACAGAAGTCCAACAATAAAACACCGCTCGGGTTCAGATCGGTGGGGGCGTTCCTCCCAATCACGCTCTTCTAGGTCTCACTGTCATTGCCCACATGAGCATTGAAGTCACCTAGCAGAACAATGGAGTCCCCAGAAGGAGCACTCTCCAGCACCTCCTCCAGGGACTCCAAGAAGGGTGGGTACTCTGAGCTGCCATTTGGTGCATAGACACAAACAACAATCAGGACCAGTCCCGCCCACCCGAAGGCGGAGGGAGGCTACCCTCTCATTCACCAGGGTGAACCCCAATGTACAGACGCCCAGACGGGGGGCAATAAGTATGCCCACACCTGCTCGACGCCTCTCACCGTGGGCAACTCCAGAGTGGAAGAGAGTCCAGCCCCTCTCGAGAGGGCTTGTACCTGAGCCCAAACTATGTGTGGAGGCAAGTCCGACTATTTCTAGTCTAAACTTTTCTGCCCCACACACCAGCTTGGGCTCCTTTCCTGCCAGAGAGGTGACATTCCATGTCCCTAGAGTCAGCCTCTGCAGCCGGGGATCGGACCTCCAAGGTTCTTCCCGCCTTTGGCCGCTGCCCAGGTCACTTTGCACCCGACCCCTTTGGCCCCTCCTACAGGTGGTGAGCCCATGGGAAGGGGCCCCAGGTTTTCTATGGGCGAAGGCCAGCAACCAGGCGCTTGCCTTCGAGCCCCACCTCCAGGCCTGGCTCCAGAGGGGAGCCCCGGTGACCTGCATCCGGGCGAGGGAAAACTAGGTCCGTTTGTCTTTTTCATCATGAGGGGTCTTCTGAGCCGTTCTTTGTCTGGCCCCTCACCTAGGACCCTTTTGCCATGGGAGACCCTACCAGGGGCATGAAGCCTCAGACAACATGGCTCCTAGGATCATAGGGGCACGCAAACCCCTCCACCACGATAAGGTGACGACTCACGGAGGGGTGACGTAAATGTGAAATGTTGAATCTACCATTAAGAATGAATGGGGGAAAAAAATTGGCCGGAAATTTGTGAATTTTGTGAAAAGGGAAATTTTTTGGAATGAAAAAAATGTAAGCAACAGTGTCATGAATATTTGGAATAAATTAAAAGTGGAACGGAGTGAATCAGTTGAAGTATATGGAAGTAGTTAAACGTCAAAAAAGTGAGGAGAATAAAATTGTAGAACAACAGTGAAGGCCTTCGCCTTCACACAATAATGAAGGCATTCGCCTTCACACAATAATAAAGGATGACAAATAAGCTACTCTAGAGCAGTGTTCCCCAAACTTTTTTGAGACACGATTAGGTGTCTGAGAAATTTTACCAGGGGAGGGGGGGGATGGCGTCAGTGCCTCCCCAGTCATGAACCTCACTGCACGTCACTGAAGACAAGTAACGAGGGCTAGGTGACAGTGATTACACTGATTACGGGTAGACACAGGCAGGGAGGAGCGAGTGCATAGAGGCTGGACAGACGCAAATGGAAACCATAACTAACACTGACACGAGGAAACGCGGAAACGGCGAGGATCAGAGACGAGACTTGATAACTATAGTGAATTGAAGTGCATTAAACATTATTTGAACAGGTCCCCTTCTAACCCTCATATCCTACTTTGATGTCCGCAGTTCTGGCGTTACGGCGAGTGGATTGATGTGGTTGTTGATGACCGCATCCCCACCTACAACAACCGTCTGGTGTTCACCAAATCCTTTCGTGAGAACGAATTTTGGAGCGCCCTTCTGGAAAAAGCTTATGCCAAGTAATAATGTATTCCATTCACAAAACACAATCCAAAAAATGAGCTTTTTGTAATGGTGGTCTGCTCTCTGAGGCTGAATGGTTCGTACGAGGCCCTGAGAGGGGGTAATACTCTGGAAGCCATGGAGGACTTCACAGGTGGAGTCACTGAGTTCTTTGAGTTGTCTGAGGCACCGAAAGAGATCTATAAGATCATGAAGAAAGCCCTGCAGAGAGGCTCGCTGATGGGCTGCTCCATTGATGTGAGTGCGTAAAAAGACACCTCTTTACTATTTTTTTAAATCCCTCCAACCAATGTTTGGAAAGTCCTCTACCTGCATTTCGAACCAAACATGCACAAGTGTTGATTTTGTGTGTGTGTGTAAACCTGCTACTGAATCACCCAAAAAGCAAAACAGACATCTTCATGCCTGCACACTCGACAGAGGTAATAAATGTCCATTTAGTAATAGTAAAAAAAAGTAAAAAATTACGAAATTATGGTGCCCAGGTTACCTTGCCCAGTGAAATGGAGTCCAAAACTGAACTTGGACTGGTCCGAGGACACGCCTACTCCATCATAGCCTTAGAGGAGGTAAAGTCATGCCAAATGTATTTTCTTGTTACTGAGACTTTGTGATATTGAGAAATGCTGTTTTCTTTTTAGTGTGATGAGGTTGCAAAGGACAGCAAAATTCACCTAATCCGCCTGCGCAATCCTTGGGGTCGAGTACTATGGAAGGGACCGTGGAGCGCAAAGTAAAATTTGGAAAAACATTCGTACTTATGTGTCTTTTCCTTTCCTGCACAAAATGCATAAGCAACAATTGCAATATGACACCAACTCTGCTGTTTGCTTGGTGCTTTTCTTCCAGTTCAAAGGAATGGTCAACTATTTATATCGCAGATAGGAACAACCTTAAAAAGCAAACTGTTGAGCAAAGTGAGTTCTGGTGAGTAAAATCAATGTTTACTTATTTGTGCCAACATCCATCCGTCCACCCACTCATCCCATCTGTCCGTCAATCCATCTTCTACCGCTTATCAGAGGTCGGGTTGCAGGGGAGGGACGCCCAGACTTTCCTCTCCCCAGCCACTTCGTCCAGTTCATGCCAGGGGATCCCAAGGCGTTCCCAGGCCAGCCGAGAGACACAGTCGCTCCAGCACGTCCTGGGTTGCCAGTGGGACATGCCTGGAACACCACCCCAGGGAGGCGTCCGGGACGCCACCTCATCGGGCTCCTCTCAATGTGGATGAGCAGCGGCTCCACTCTGTTCCTTACGGATAACGGAGCTTTTCACCCCATCTCTAAGGGAGAGCCTGGACACGCTGCAAAGGAAACTGATTTCGTCGCTTGTATCCGGGATCTTGTTCTTTCGGTCACGACCCATAGCTTGTGACCATAAATGAGGGTAGGGGCGTAGATCGATCGGTAAATCCAAAGCTTCGCCTTTCGGCTCAGCTCTCTCTTTACCATGACGGACCGGTACAGAGTCCGCATCACAGCAGACGCTGCATCAATCTATCCGTCGAGCTCTTGCTCCATCCTGCCTTCACTTGTGAACAAGACCCCAAGATACTTGAACTCTTCCACTTGGGGCAGGATCTCATCCGCGATCCGGAGAGGGCATTCCACCCTTTTCCGACTAAGGACCATGGTCTCAGATTTGGAGGTGCTGACTTTCATCTCGACCGTTTAACACTCGGCTGCGAACCGCTCCAGCGAGAGCTGACGCTGTGGACTGGTTGAGCGAACTCCCATGCACCTTCGAGGATCCTGCCAAGGGTATAGAGCTTCACTAATTCCACGCCCAGGACAAAAACCACACTGCTCCTCCTGAATCCGAGATTCGATTTCCTGACGGACCCTCTTCTCCAGCACCCCTGAATAGACCTCACCAGGGAGGCTGAGGAGTGTGATTCGTCTTTAGTTGGAACACACACTTTAGTCCCCCTTCTCCAGTCTGCCAATCCAGAGACACAGTCACTGATGTCCACGCAATGTGGTAGAGGTGTGTCAGCCAGGACAGCCCCACAACATCCAGTGCCTATGAAAACTCCGGGCGGATCTCATCCACCCTGGCCTTGCCTCCGAGAACCTTTTTAACTACCTCTGTGAGTTCGATCTGAGAGGTTAGGGGGTTAGGTCCTCCCAATCACGCCCTTCTAGGTGTCACTGTCATTGCCCATGTGAGCATTGAAGTCACCCAGCAGAATGATGGGAGTCCCCAGAAGGAGCGCTCTCCAGCACTTCTTCCAAGGACTCCAAAAAAGGTGGGTACTCTGAGCTGCTGTTTGGTGCATAGACACAAACAACAGTCAGGACTCGTCCCCCCACCTAACCTTGGCTCGCTCACGGGCGTGAACCCCAATGTGCAGTCGCCCAGGCCGGGGGGCAATAATTATGCCCACACCTGCTTGGCGCCTCTCATCGTGGGCAACTCCAGAGTGGAAGAGAGTCCAGCCTCTTTCAAGAGGACTTATACCAGAACCCAAACTGTGCGTGGATGCAAGTTCGACTATGTCTAGTCGGAACCTTTCTGCCTCGCACACCGTCTCGGGCTCCTTTCCTTCCAGAGAGGTGACATTCCAGCTTCTGTAGCCGGGGATCGGATAGCCAAGGTCCCCGCCTTTGACCGCCGCCCAGCTCACTTTGCACCCGAATCCTTTGGCCCCTCCCACAAATGGTGAGCCCATGGGAAGCCAACATAAATTAAGCAAATGTTATTATTACTGCAAGCACTGCTAGCACAACATGACATGTTCTGGCTTGTCCATCAATATTACAGTATAGACCAACACATATGATCTCTGGTCACCATGGCAACATAGATCATAACATCCAAAGCCAGGGTATCATCATCATCATGACTTTGGATTATAAAGCTAAATATCTAGTGCTAAGTAAAACACTATGGGGTCTTCCATGAGGCTTCTTCTTTCACATATCTGCCCAGGATGTCATTTGACGACTTTAAGAAGAACTACACTAAGCTTGAGATCTGCAACCTGACCCCCGACACGCTGCAGGGTGATGAAAGGCACAGCTGGAACGTGTCCGTCAACGAGGGTCGATGGGTCCGAGGCAGCTCTGCGGGGGGCTGTAGAAACTTCCCAGGTCGGGAAGCCAAGTATTTGACTCAACCACATTAATGTCATCTAAGTCCACAAGCTTAATGCTAACACACAAACGCCACAGACAGGTACACAAAACTAGCATTGATGTTGTGTGTTATTATAAAACTTTAAACAACCTATATTCGAAAACATGCAAACAAAGCACACAACACACCTTTATCCTCTGTGAAATCTACTCATTTACATGCTGTTTTTGACAGATACCTTCTGGACCAATCCTCAGTATCACTTGCAGTTGTACGAGAATGAGGACCCAGAGGACCTGCAGGAACTCTGCACAGTTGTTGTGGCGCTCATGCAGAAAGGTCGTCGCATTAAGAAACTGCTAGGGCCCAGGTTCCTCACTATTGGATTTTCCATCTATGAGGTAATGGTTGTGTCACTTGACTGGAGCCACCCTAGGGCCACACATAAAAGCTGATGTTCCCTTCATTTTCTTTGCAGGTACCAAAAGAGGTATGCATCTAACAGCGAATTCACAACATATACCACAAAGCAATTTAAACCATTAAAAATAATAATGAGGCACCAATATCTTTTAATTTCTCTTCGAATTGTAACAATGCATTAGGTTCGCTTAAATCAAAATTGGCATTGCAGGCCTAAAATACACATTTAACCGTATTAAAGCTACAAAAATATTGGATGGCATTCTGATTGAATATCTCAGATGTGTGGCCGGAATCGACATCTCCAGAAGGACTACTTCTTGTATAATGCCTCCAAGGCTAAATGCAAACATTACATGAATCTGCGCGAAGTCACAGAACGTGTCAGGCTCCCCCCAGGAGAATATGTTGTCATCCCAACTACGTTTGAGCCTCATGAAGAAGGCCAGTTCATTCTGAGAGTCTTCTCTGAGAACAGGAGCACCTCTGAGTAAGGACATCCGCCACTCAATGGTGACTACCATGACATTATATTAATGGTAATTTGTGCTGTTTTTGTGTCTGTCACAGGGAAGCGGAGAGCACAATTGGGACTGATCAAACACGGGTTTGTCCCATAAATGCCGCTATAGTGCAGTTAAAAAAATGGTCCTATTTGATATTGCATTGAATATTGCAAGGTTTGAATTCAATATAGCATAATATAGCTTAGCATTAGCACAATTTCTCATTCTCATAAGGTGTGGTGTGTCTTTGCCATTTTTCATGATGATGACAAAGAATTTGGAGACCTGGACTCACCTGGACCAAACATCTTGGGGTGTGGGGCATCCCGATACCTTTGCCCATGGCATATACGTATCTCTTGACACACTACATTCCCCTCTCATTATCTCACAACTAATTTGTTTCATCTCATCATCCTTGTCTTATTGATCATCAGCAAAACAAGAAAAGGCCGTGCCAAGCCCTACTGGGAGCAAAATAAAGTTCAATGTCTTGCTCAAGGACATTTTGACATGATCACTGGGCTTGAGGATTGAACTCACCACCTTCAAGTTGGTAGACCATCACTCTTAAGACTGAGCCACACTGTAAAAAAGTCAATAGACGGCTAGGTAACACTGTTGCTAGAAACAGTTCATGGCTAGGAATCTGTAAATGGGAAAGTTCACCCCAGATTTTACAGGCTTCCCAGTATAATGCATGGTACTGCACGACAGTCCCTCATGGAGGTAAATTACATCAACACAAAAAATGGCTTAAGGCAGAGGTGTCAAACGAATTTTTTTCGAGGGCTGCATTGTAGTCAGTTTCTTTCGGAGGGCCATTATGACTGTCAACCCAAATAAATGTATGAGCACCTTATATTATATACAGTATAAGGTAGAAAACTGAGAAATAACTCGTTTTCAAATCAGACTAGTAAAAACTGGTCAAATATTTAAACAAAAATATATTTTTAAAAGTGAAGACAATTTGCAATTCTAGTAATTGTCTTCGCAGGCCACATAAAATGATGTGGTGGGCCATATATGGCCCACGGGCCTTGAGTTTGACACCTGTGGCTTAAGGTAACGGACATTTGTGCACCACTGACATTTTGCACCGACTTCACGGCTAATGAGAAAACCTAAGCCATGATGACACACCTCAATATGTTTTATTCTTTCAGCCTATTGTGTACGTGTCCGATCGAGCATTCGCCAACAAAGAAATCCAGCATGACGGCATTCAGGGGGAGAAGAAGCAGCCCAAAGTAATTTTGTTGTCATGATTGCTCAATCACAGTTTCCATGCAGTGACTATCTGGCTGCAAGCTGGGTCATTTATGGCTCCTGAAATGTAATCTAGAGTGGGTCAAATAACATCACTGGGGATAAAAGAATTGACCTCCCTGCCAGCTGATCTCGAATGACTCCTACACCTGTTTTTTTTCCTTTCTGTGCACATGATCTCGCACGTGAGTTGGTAAGGAAGGTGCTACAGGCCACCTTAAGGGGAGGAACTTTATTTTATCATTTTGATATTAGTCTCTTTTTATATATATATATCACAAAAACTTTAATTTGGATGGTATGTACGTAGAAAGTAAAAAGGTTGCAGGGCAACAAATGGTGTTAAAAACTGATTTGTATTTTCTTATATGGACCAGAAAAAAATTCTTCAGCCTGAGGAAGAAACTGAAGAGGAAAAACAGTTCCGTGTCATCTACAAACACATAACCGGCGAGGTAAAAAAGGCAGACTTAAATTCAGCAGCAACTATTGTGCTTAATTAACCAAACCACTCATGCACCCTTTAGGATATGCAAATCAGGGCCAATGAGCTACAGACCATTATGAAGAACGTGGTCTCCAAACGTGAGTCGAATTAAGCTTGGTCAGGTGACCATCATTCAAGCTACGCTTCTTTTCCCGCAGTGCACGAAAAGGTGACGGAGGGTTTCAGCCTGGAGACATGTCGAAGTATGATTGCACTGATGGATGTATCCTTAACACAATGCCAGCGATATTGAGGAGCAAATAATTATAGTCACTTCTTCCTCTCATTAATGTTTTTCCCCCATAACTGAGCCAAATTCCAGACAGACGGGACAGGAAAACTAAATTTCCAGGAGTTTAAACATTTGTGGAGAAAAATTAAGCAGTGGCATGTATGTTTATTTTCACTTTATTGTTGCAATATTATGACATGATTTTGAAAAGCTGATATGTGTTTGCAGGTGATCTTCAAACATTACGACAAACAACAAACCGGCTCAATCAGCAGTTTCGAAATGAGGACCGCTGTTAATGACGCAGGTGAGCAGCATCACGAACATCCTCATGTAATACTGTCAATTGGCTTTTGTGATAGGCATTGATTTGTTTTTTTTAAGAGGCTTTGTAGTCAACATAAACTGATTTTTTTCATGTTAATTGGATCTCTGTGCTATGTTTCTACCCACAAAGGTCTCCACCTCAACAAACAGTTGTATGACATCATCGCCATGCGCTACGCAGACAAGGAACTCAACGTCGACTTTGACAGTTACATCTGCTGTTTTGTCAGACTGGAGGGCATGTTCAGTATGTATTAATTTTGTGATATTTTTTTAAAATTTGCATGTGGATGTGTAGTATATACATATGCAAATATGTATGTTCTATGTCGTCTGTAGGGGCTTTCGATGCTTTTGACAAGGATGGAGATGGACTAATCAAACTTAATGTGCTGGAGGTAACCATATGCATTTTTCACTTTTTATTAAATTTAAACACACCTGAAAAAAAAAAAAAAAAAAAAAACATTTCTTCTGCTCCCCCTTTAGTGGCTTCAGCTGACCATGTATTCTTAAACATCTCCACGCATGACCTGGCCACTCTTCAACATACAAAGTCTTAATGGACAATTTTCATTGGTTCTTATGATTTTGTAATAATTCATGGAATTATGCAATGTTATCATAGTTTGTAGTTCAGTCTCTAGAGATAATAAAACATTTTGTTTGGTGAACATTCATTTAATAATGATTCCTGTCCTGTTTTTATTTCTAGAAATGAGCTGTTGTTCTGAACATGTTACTTGAACACGAAGAAAAAAAAAAAAAAAAAAAAAAAAAATTAACATGATTTTTAAGAAGAAAAATAAAAGACCCTACAGATTTGCACAAATAATAGAATAACAAATAACATTTCATTACATGTGTTCACTGGAAGTACGAATGATGTGACATATGAGAACAGGAAATGGGAAATGACGGGAAAACAAAGGCATCGGCGCACCTCCTCATGACTTCACCTTACTGTCCACATCCACATGATTTTGCATATGCCCAGGAACCTCCTGCAGATAAAACATTCATGCCATATATAATACGAATAGAGTAATTACATGATATTAGAATCCAAGATATTAACTTACCTCCTTGACTGCCTGCTGTGTGGAAAAAAACGTGCTGCATCCTTTCCAGCGACAATTAACCACCTCCAGTTTGGGATTGGTGTGGTCTCTGGTGAGATGCTGGAGCAGGTGCTCGGCCATGCCAAAAATCAGACAGCAATTTTGCCACTGCCATGAACACAAAAAAGAACGGAAGAGAATCAGTGTAGTACTGTACTTAGTTGCACAGTTGTGACAGGGTTAGAAAAGCGGCAAATTAAATAAATAAAAATGCTTCTTGTCCAAGGTTTAATATCCTAAAAGGTGGTTCTTACCCAGCAGCGGTAATTCTTCATCAGGTTGAGTTTTACAGCTTGAACGCTTCCGTCATAACAACCCGTGTAGATCTGAATGAAACGAGCGAAATGGCGAAGTGAAGCAATGGTCAATCGGTTCCAATCGGGCATCTTTCAAGTCCACTTACCACGCTCTTGTGCACAGCCATGCACATCACCATATCACTGTGACCGCCATACACCTGCAAGCGGTCGTGGGTCTAGAAAGCAACGCAAATAGAATTGATAAAGAGGCAGCAACACTAAAATCCATATAGCAACCACAAAGAAATAAATGTAAAGCAGATTTACTCGGATAGTAGCTGATAAAAATTCCACAAGATGGCGGTAAAGTATTAATTATATTGCTTGGCCTTGGCACAAAAAACATTTTCAAAAGGTGTTTGTCTACAACACAGACCTCGGTACACATAAGAAATATTTTCTACCTGCAGCTCGTAAACACGAATCAACTTGTCCAGACAACTGGTCACCATCACTTTCCCCAAGATGACGATTGACGTGACAGCATGACCATGTCCCTTGTAGATCCGAATTAACTGACCCGTCTACATGGCCAGAAAACAGAAATGGAGGCAAAATAGAAACATGACAGAACAGTTCATTAGCACATCGAACTAACTACTGTTAGAATAGGCCTCTTTGGCACATGTGATGAGCTAGGTAGATTGAGCTATGCCGTTATATCGCTGTAACCCTTCTCTTGCTTCATTAGCTTTCTCTTCTCTATGACACTCTTTGCACATACGTAGAGGTCGCTCTCAGTTAAGACTACAAGGTCACATATTATCGCACAGGCTAGGCAGAGTGCAGGAGGGTGGCCCAGAGTAGTATAAGAACAGAAACCCTGGTGGAGGGAGTTAGACCTTCTTCCGCATCTGGCAGAGAAGGCTCCACAGCTGTGTCTCGATCATTCTGGCATACATTAAATAGTTAAACTGTGAAGGCTGACTCTTGGTAATTACTGTTAGCATTGCGAGCATTAAAGATAAAGAACTGTGAACAAACTGTTCACGATCTGCAAGTCCACAAAGGCGTCTTGTACACATGATCAGCGGACAAGAACTAACACTATTGATTAATACAAATTACAAATTTGCTCTTGACACCATTAATATTATTGCGTCATTCACTTTTTTGGGGTTCTTTTATCACAAACAATTTTAATTTTAGGTCTGATGAAGGCGGAAGTACATGCCGAAACATGTCAGGTAATATAACCTAAAATTAAAATTGTTTGTGATAAAAGAACCAAAAAAAGTGATTGATAAGGGAAAAAAAATGAACTTAGTACAACTATTATTGCGTCATTATTTATAATTAATGACATTTATGTGGATATTTTGTTTAATGATTGCAATAATAATAGGTAATGTTACCATATAACTTATACTTACATGGATGTTGTGAGCATGAACAGAGGTGTCACTGGAGCCACTGAACACCAAGTCATTTACCACCTAAAAAAAAAAAAAAAAAACCCAAACAAGAAAAGTGAACCCTCTTGTCCAAAGTCAACTTTGATGACCACCAGCTACCTGCGTGCCCAATGAGGACAAGCAGCATAGTAAATGGACAGCTAGATAATTATCAAGGGGTCTGTTCCCTCACCTTCATACAGAGTACAGTCTTGGTGTGGCCTTTCAATGAGCGGAGCAGCAAACCGCTTTTGGCGTCTCGTACGCTGATGGTGCTGTCGTAGGAGCCGACCAGCAGCACCCGCCGGGCGCCTTCCTGCGATGTGCCCAAGCAGCTTACCGCTCGAGGCCCGTGACATTCAAACACATCCAGTGGTTTGGAAGTCTACATTGAGGGGGTTTGACATGATTAGGAAAATGGACAGGATGGGTGGCCTTAAAATACATCTCAGACCTTCACTTCCATTTCCGTTGGGGTTCATTCTTAGCATAAGCAAAACCATGTGAAATTGATTCCAATCATGTTTTTTAATAGTCACAAAATGGGGTATGAAAAGTGCTAAATATAAACACAAAGTTGTTAAATTGGCAAGACTGACTAAGCTTTCAGGATCTTTCAGCTCCATTCCGTATGGCAGAAAGGACATTTTAAAAAATGTTCTAAAAAACCTGTTTATGGACAGTTTACCTTTAAATCAAAGGTGGCCACCGACCCATTGGCAAGACCAACAAACACAGTGTTCCAAGCCATATGCATACACAGCACTCTGTCAGCCAGTGAGATGGTCTCCAGACACTTCTTCGTCTGGTGGCAAGGAAAAAACAGCTTTTCTACTTTTTCATTTTGAAACGTGTCAGATAATGGCCTCTCCTCATGTACCTTTATGCTGTAGATGCGAATAGTGCAGTCACTAGAGCCAGTGTAGAGTCTGGCTGGCATGTTTGGGGAGGAGGCGACCAGCAGGCAGTTGATTCTGTTTTTGTGGCCCTCAAACACTCCCTGGCATTCCAGGTTCTATCGCAAGGAATTTTGATAAATATGAGATGGTCATTGCTCAAAAGTGACTGTAGAATATGCAAATATGGAACAAGCATGTTTACATTTTCATTATTTGAATGTCTTAATGCTGTTCTGTTTTGCCAATTTAATATCTTATCTGTAATTAAATTTTTTTAACTACTGATGTACCAGCAGACTGTAAGCCCGCGCTGTCTTGTCCGCTGAGCATGTGTACAAGACGCCTTCGTGGACTTGCAGACCGTGAACAGCCTCCGTGTGGTTCAAAAAGGCTCCCAAGGCTGACTCAATCCCATCCTCACCAACCATCTCAACAGACTCTGAAACAAAATTAAAGCAACAAAATCAAGAGTGCTAAAAAAAAAAAAAAAGAGACTCAAACTTTGTTTACAAAACACACTACAAATAATAATTACATCGAAAATGGCTTTCGTTCTGATCTTTGACATTCATTGAGCTTTCACGGTGAATTCAAAATGTGTAGTTTTTGACGGAACGTCAAACGGTCATTTGAGTATTGTAGTTTAATTTACTTTATCACACAATACTTCACAAGAAACTTTGTACCCACCTGGTGGAGGAGTGTCTTCCCTTTCCAACGCAACAGGGCTTGCTGCTTTCCTGAGCAAAGTTGAAAATAGGATGCATTTAAAAATGAGCTAGGCATTAATATATCGGTTTAAAAAAATATACAGAAGCAAGCTCACATCTTAAATGGGATTGGCTGACTAGTCTGAGCGCTAGAAGTGCTATACTCCACGTTAACGGATTTGGAAGACTGCTCTTGAGGACCTGGCGCCTTTGAAGACATATCAGGTGAATCCTCATTCTCGGATTCATCAATGTCGATGACCACCATTTTAGGCTCCATCACTTCCACTGTGTCAGCATTCTTATCGCTATCGTCATCAATAAGGGCTGCAGATGTGCTTGTATCTCCTTTAATGAAATTCTTCACATCATTTCCTTGTACAGGTTCTAGGGAGAAAGGTTTCTCAATCTTCTCATCCTTCATATCTATTTTCTTTATATCATATGTATCATCTATATCTTCCTTTTTTGAGATGCTTTCCGTTTGTTCAGTCACACCGACATGCTTCACTTGCTTCTTCTGCGTGCAGAGCAAATTGGCTGGATTGAGTGGATTTGGACCATCGGCCCTGGTTTGGGTATTCAGAGAGGGAGAAGCCACAGCGGGAAACGAAGGGGGAGGTGGAGAGACCCTTTGGACGAGGGGACTCTGTTGTCTCGAAGGGGTAGGGATCATGGCTTCTTGCTTGATGGTTCTGATGGTGGGTGTTGTGGCGGGCAAGGTTGGTTGAGGCTGACTATTGACAGAACTTTGGTGGGTGTTGGTGGGACTGTGAGGGACAAGGAGGGTCGAGGAAGATGCAGAGGTTGGATCCGGATGAATGACATCCGTAGGTGCTGCTGCTGAGGTTGTGGCAACCTGTTCTACATTGGAGCTTCCGGAGTACACTTCTGGAAAATATAACGGGAAAAATTACGTTTTGACTGTCCAATTGGAACCTCACAGGTCCATATAAGGTCTCTTTCAAATGTAACTAAGCGTTAGTCCTGCGACCCGTCATTCTTTATTTTTTAATTTTCAACCAATGTTAAATGTTTAAAAAAGGCTTGAGATCCAATTTATATACTCCTTGGGAATTTCTACTTCCCGAAAAGTGTTTTAAAACATTGTTTTGAGTCAAGTACAATACCTTGCATGCTCTGCAGTATTTCAATGCGCTTGGCTCTCAGGCCGTCCACCTCTGAAGTGCACTAAAACAGCAGGAAAGAAGAAAGGCATTGAGAACTTTGCTCTCAAGGCATTTTTTTTTTTTTTTAAGTGGACGCATTTCAGTTCAGCTGTGGTACCTGCTGCCGAAACAACATGAGCCTTCGTACTTCAGTGTAGGCTGCATGTAAGGCATTTCGGGCGAGTACTAAAGACTTGTCTACATCCTGCAGCGATTGACTCAGCTCTTCTTCTCTGAGTGACACCGCCAAGAGCTTGTCCATTGGGTTCTGGTCTGTAAAGAGACGTTTTGCCAACACTTGGAATTAGTATTTTAACTCGGGAGCAATGGGATTATTAATCGTTGAAGTGCATGAAATATTTGGGATACCATTGTTGAATTTAAATTTCCTCCGTTTTACAACAGCCTCCACATCAGGAACGTCATTATCCTGCAGAAACACACAGAAATCTTCTTTAGCCTCCAAAGTCAAACACATCTTTCGCCTTAAACAAAGGCTCACTACTTCACTAAAATCTAAAATAAAAATTCACTTGTAGATGTTGGCGTTTCCTCTTGTTGGTGTCAGGATTCTCATGCTCAGCTTGCACCTTTGCTGAGGTTGCCGCCGCTGTCGGACCACAGCAGTTGTCCAGTGTGAAAGACCCCACTTCGTCAGGCGCTCCTGTCGTTGAACGAGTCTCTCCCTGCGACGCACTCACTGTCGTGTCGTGGGTAGGAAGTGGTGTTGAAGTGAGACATGATGGAGGACGATCAGGAAGAGAAGGAGGAAGGGGCATGTGTGCATTGGAGAGCGACTCCCAGTGGAAGCCCTCTGAGAGTATCAGGTCTTCGTCGACACCCAGATCGAAAGTAGTTTTGCTAGGTTGAGAGTTTACCAACTCGATTCCAAACCTTAAGGCAAACACACGATGGTTAAAGAAAACTAGCATAAAGCCTTCACATGGAAAAAATACATTGTGAAATAGGCAAAAATAATTCTCAAAAGTAATCAGACTGCTATATGCAATCTTTCTAAGTCCTATTCCCATTTACTTTTCAAGTATGTATTTCAATTAGTTTTGGAGTTAGAGGCCATTTAACTCCCATTTTCAATTCTTCTTAATCCATGGACATGTACTGGCGTAAGCAGAGGGGCACGTCTGGCACTGCAGGATTTGAGTCCCTGGCGACATAGTGTGTTACTGATGGTAGTCTTTGTTACTTTGGTGCCAGCTCTCTGCAGGTCATTCATGTGTGGTTCTGGGATTTTTGTTTACCGTTCTTGTGATCATTTTGACCCATAGGGTGAGATCTTGCGTGGAGCCTCAGATCGAAGCCATTATTGACCAAATTCATTTTGTCTCTCATAGTTGAAGTGTACCTATGATGGAAATTACAGGCATCTCTCATCTTTCAAGCGGGAGAACTTGCACAATTGGTGGCTGACGAAATACTTTTTTGCCCCACTGTACAGTGCCCAAAACATTTGGTGTTTTTCACAAGATAAAAATCATTGACGATGAAGCTCTTACCTTGGCGTCCCTTCTTTCCTCTTCTGCTTGCTCTTTGTCTCATTGAACATTTGCTTCCAGCTTTGCTTAAACTTGGACCTGGTTACAGCGGGAGCCTTAGGAGTCAACTTTGGGGTCACCTTTCTCAAAATGTCCTCTGCTGACCTTTGAACGGTCGCTGCTTTGTGAGCAATCCGAATCTTTGTTTTGGAGCCGAGCTGCTGACTGTGTTGAATGCTGGCTGAGGGTCCAGGAGTGTTATCCTCAGCTGTGACGTTCTGTGGGGCGGTTTTGCCAGCCTGGGCGGCATTGTTGCTTTGTTTCACTGCCTCTTTTTCGAGGGTCTCCAGTGAGGAGCGAAGCTCAGACAGCTGTGTTTCCGCATCGGCGCTTTGCTTTCTGGCTTCACGATCCGACCTGCAGGGCTCACGCACGCCCAGCGCCTGTCTAATTTCTCTAAGCATGGTGGTGACATTCATGCCTTCGATGATGACTGGCTTAGGTTGCAAACTAGAAGCACTCACGCTTTGCTTCGGTTCAGACGAACGCTCATCCGGGTTGAAGATGACGCTTCCTCTTTCAGGCAGCTGATCACTGGTGAAGTCAACCAGCTCCGCACTCTGGTACTCGTAATGGCTAAAATGGTCCATCGAGGACCATGAGTGCTGCAGCGAGGTGCCGAATGATTGACTGCTGTGTTGGGAGCCGCAAGATCTGGCAGCTGGGTGCTGATTCGCTCGCTGTTTGTTCACGTTGTTTTGGATGACGGCAGTGTGGGTGCCTTTCTGCTGAGGCCCCAGCACCTGCTGTTTGAATGTATTTGAACCTTGATGCACTCTTTTCAGTCCACTGGCTGCCTGTTTCTGACCAGCTTGTTTCTGGCCAGCCTGAGTAGGGCCAGGCTTTTTCTGGTCAGCCTGTTTCTTTGCTGCAAGTCTACGTTTCTTTTTCAGCTTTTGTGACTCTTTTTTCCTGCGAAGTAAAGAGGGACATAAATTCTGAGTACTTACATGAAAACAGATAAAGCAAACCGGGTAAAACCGTACTTCTCCTTCTTTAGTTCCTTGTTTCTCGTGCGGATACCCTTGATTGTTTCCTGGTTGAGAGTGTTGTAAAGTGAAATGGGTTTTACGTTTTGCCACTTGAGCTTCTTTAAATTGGTTTGATGTTGAGGCATGGCGATGTGCAGGGTGTATTGTTCAAGAACCATGGAGGACAGCTGACATGCCTGGCAATCATGACACGGAACACTGTGGGGAAAAAAACGAGACCCATGAAATCAGACAGAAGTGCAATTCTTAACCCTCCCTCAAGCGTTAAACATATTGGAAACATATTTGAGCACAAAACAAAACTATAAGGAATACCATGTGCATATTGTCATACCTGTGTTGAACACAAGCATTTGCCTTTGAGAGGCGCGTGAAATGCTGTGTGATGTCGGCAAGTCTGCATGTGTCTGTGGCCCATAGCAGCTTCTAACGCGAGTTCGCTTTTAGTGTTGGTCTGCCAGCATTTAATAAACAGCGGAAATGACATGTGCATCAGTGACTGTGGCTCTACTTTCACAGATGCAAGGGCATTACACAAAAGTGTTTACAGGTTTCTACACTGTAAAAACTAATTAAAAAAATAAATATATGGGTTAAAACTCCTCAAGACTATTGTAACTTTTAGCGCACATTAGAAAGTCCCATTAGTCCATTCAGCACCTTGGGATGTGCAAAGCAGACGGAATACATGTGCAAACATATCGAGAACATGTACATTTCTCACAGTCTGGACCAGCTATTTAAACCCCAAAACCTCAGAGGTGGGGGAGTGCTGTCAGTGCCCAGAAAAAATCCACACAAGCATGGAACTAACATACAAACTGCACGCAGGACATTTAGAGTTGCGACTTGATCAGATTTGTAAGGCAGATGGGGAGAAGTATCTTGCGTCATAAGATGGCGCGGCGGATGGCCGCCTCGGTGACTCGCTCTCTGCTACTTTGTGTATTTTGTGTGTCTTTTGCATCTTCTGCTGCCCATCCCGGATCACTTTTAGCAGAGAAGAACTGTTAAACATCGGACAGTCTTCTCCAGGTACTTTCTCTCCGGTTTTCACTCACTCAGGCTGTTTGACGGAGATTTTAGCCAGAGCGGCAGTGCTTTACAAGCTATGCCAAAGATGGCGGCGTGGCAAGTGGGCCAGAGCCCTCGTGAAGTTGAGGCAGTGAGGGTTCCGTGCTCCCATACCATCAATTTTTCTGGCGAATGTCCGCTCTGTGGCGAACAAGATAGATGAACTGCTGCTTCTCATTCCAAGGAACCCGGACGTAAGCAGATCCGCCGCACTGTGCGTCTCCGAAATGTGGCTCCCCGAACACATCCCCCACTACGCCGTAGAGCTAACTGGGTTTTGGCTACTACACACAGATCACAGCATGGAGCTCACGGGAAAAACAAAGGGAGATGGTCTATGTTTCCACATTAATGAAGATTGGTGAACTGATGTCACAGTGTTGAAAAAGTCTTGCAGCCCTCTCCTAGAGACACTTTTCATAAACTGCTGGCTGTTTTATTCACCACGCGAGTTCTCCTCGATCATAATGGCGGCTGTTTACGTTCCATCACACGCACGTGCAATCGAAGCTACGCAGCTGCTGGCTGACCAGGTAACAGACATGGAGAAAAAACAACCAAACTCACTGATCATTGTTTTGGGTGATTTTAACAGAGCGAACCTCACACACGAACTCCCCAAATACAGACAGCACATAACGTGTTCCATCAGAGGGACACACACATTGGGCCACGGCTACTCCGTAGTAAAGGACGCATACCGCTCTGTGCCCCGTGAAGCTTTAAGACTCTCGAACCACAGTCTAGTTCATCTGATCCCAACCTACAGGCAGATATTAAAAACTTCTAAGCCTGTAGTGAGGACTGTGAGGAAATAGACAGTGGAGTCAAAGCAAGCTTGGAGGTCCACTGTCCATTTCTTCACAGTCCTCACGCGCGTGCCGGTCGCAGGGGCAGCAGCTTTAGGAGCAGCAGCCTTAGGAGGGACTCCCAGCCTTCCATCTCCCCAGCCACTTCATTCAGCTCATCCAGGGGGGATCCCAAGGCGTTCCCGGGCCAGCTGAGAGACAGTCTCTCCAGCGCGTCCTGGGTCATCCCCGGGTCTCCTACCGGCGGGACATGCCCGGAACACCTCCCCAGGGAGGCGTCCAGGAGGCATCCTGATGAGATGCCCAAGCCATCTCATCTGGCTCCTCTCATTGTGGAGGAGCAGCGGCTCTACTCCGAGTCTCTCCCGGATGACCGAGCTTCTCACCTTATCTCTAAGGGAGAGCCCGGACACCCTGCGGAGGAAACTCTATTCGTCCGCTTGTACCCTGGATCTCGTTCTTTCGGTCACGACCCATACGTTGTGACCATAGGTGAGGGTGAGAGCATAGATCGACCAGTAAATCGAGAGTTTTGCCTTTTGGCTCAGCTCCCTTTTCACCAGGACAGACCGGTAAAGAGTCCGCATTACTGCCGACGCTGCACCAATCCGCCTGTCGATCTCGCGCTCCAACCTGACCGGAGAGGGCATTCCACCCTTTTTGGAGGTGCTGACCCTCATCCCAACCGCTTCACACTCTGCTGCGAACCGATCCAGTGAAAGATGGAGATCACGGCTTGAAGAAGCTAACAGCACCACTTTGTCTGCGAAAAACAGAGACGCGATGCTGAGGTCCCCAAACCGGACACCCTCAATGCCTTGGCTGCCCCTAGAAATTCTGTCCTTAAACATTATGAACAGAATCGGTGACATAGGGCAGCCTTGGCGGAGTCCAACCCTCACTGGGAACGAATCCGACTTACTGCCGGAAATGCGGACCAAACTCTGGCAATACTATACTCTCCTCAGAAACCTTCAAGTTCCTGGATACCACAATCTCGCGGGACCTGAAATGGACCGGCCATATAGACTCTGGCCGGAAAAAAGCCCAGCAGAGGTTGTACTTTCTGAGACAGCTCAGGAAGTTCAACGTGCCACAGGAGCTGCTGAAGACCTTCTACACTGCCATCATCCAGTCTATCCTCTGCACCTCCATCACTGTCTGGTTTGGATCGGCCACCAAACAAGACAAGCAAAGATTGCAACGGAGACTCAGATAATCGGAACCAACCTCCCATGGATCCAAGACTTGTACCTGTCCAGGACCAGGAAACGTGCAAGTAACATCTCAACAGACCCTTCTCACCCAGGTCACAGTCTGTTTGAACTACACCCCTCGTTACAGAGCGCTGTACGCCAAAACCAGCAGACACAGACACAGCTTCTTCCCCCATCCTGTCACTCTGATGAACTCACACCACTCAGAGTCTCAGAGACATCACTGGGCAATAACATCCTGTTCTTGCCACTTCAATGTTGCTGAGATCAACCGG